>NC_057810.1:629435939-629503595 GCF_018294505.1 Triticum aestivum | reverse complement strand
CGCGACAAGGAGATCCATTTCCGTTGCCGCCGTCGCCCCCGCCCCCTTCTCCCCGATTCAGACCACATTCTCCCACCATAGCTCGCCGCCGGGACTCCCCCTCCCCTCCTCGCAGATCTAGAGCTGTGAGATCCGTCTCTCTCCGACCTCGAGGTCGACTGGGAGGGGCGCAATCCAGGACCAGCGGGCTACACGCTGGCGGAGAGCAGAGCAGAGCACCGCCTCGCCTCTTCCTCCTCCCCTCCTCCTCCGCGCGTGGCCATGGCGCCTCTCTCCATCACCGTCCGCCTCCTGCGCTCCCCCGCGGCTCCGCACATCGTCCCTTCCCCGCCCGCCCGCCTCGCCGGGGCGCCAGCGCGCTTCCGGTGCCGCCGCCGGCTCTGGTCGGTGCGCGTGGAGGCAGCCAAGGAGGCGGAGGTGGGGGAGCTCAGGGCCGGGGTGTCCGTCTACAAGCCGCCATCAACGATGGCAGGACCCGCCTCGAGATCGAGTTCCCATAAGCATCCACTCCGCTCCACTATCCCATTCGTCTCGTTTCAATCTAATGCAATCCCACGAGTGTTCTCACATCCCCTTCATGTTTCTTCCATGAACCTCCACGGGTAATCCATGACTAGGCCTCTGCCCAGCAGCATCTCTTCTTACAAGGTACTGACTGCCCGCCCTTCTTCTCCAACCCCTGCTCAAATTTCCTGCTGTGACATGTCGCCATATATTATTGGATGCAGTTTGATTCTAGTTACATATGCACAAAAATTCAGTCCATACATAAGAATCTTGTTATGGGACACGACAACAACATTGACTGAATGTTTCCTGCTGCAACAACATTGTGGTCATCAATGGATACGAATTGATTAGTGATCGATGCACACAGATAAATAAATTCTATTATGTGGATGCACCCACATCATCAAAATAGAGTTGCAGATTGCTCACTGTTTTTACCGTCCTGTGCTGCTCATACTGTATGTACAACATGTTGCTAAACTGAAAAATGTTGTTTGCTTCACATTTTTGTTTGTTGAATTGTCCCAGAATATTTCAATTAATGTAAACCTATGAGTTAAATAAATTGTATGGGAGGCATTGACATAAGTGCTCTAGACCTGCTCTGCTCCTGTTCAGAGGCACCTTATATTCTTTTTTGTAAAATCTCCTATCATAAGCGAAAAAGCTTCAGGCATTGAGCCATTGAGCCATTGTATTGTCATGAATATCCATGTCTCTTTATACCAGTAAGTTAGTCTGATGCTAGACTAGATGTCTCTTTATGCAAGTTTATTGTCATGTCTATTTATATGTATAAAGTTGAATCAAGTAGTAACATGTGAACAACACTTGCACTGGTGTATGTAAGGAGTTAAGTACATGTTTGTTACAGCAGGACAGAGTAGATGTTTGTGTTACCATCCAATCCACTGACAACATGTTTCTGTTATTGTGGTGCTTGCTTAACTCACTGCCATCTTACATTCTGTTCTTTTTTGTATACAGCTCGCCAGAAGAAGGCTGTGAAGATCTTCCCATGCCCTACCTCTAGACCTCTTCGCCCCATCGTGCAATGCCAGACCCGCAAGTACAACATTAAGGCGAGGGCTGGCAGAGGCTTTACCCTTGAGGAGCTTAAGGTGATGATCATTTCTTTGCTTTGTTTCCTTCATCTCTGATTGCCTATGAATGGTGCAGCATCATCAGTTGCAATAATTGGTTTATAACTAAGCATGGATTTTTAATGTTTGCTCTGTAACAATAGTAAATTTCCATTGTACATTTCATCAATTTCTTTCTTACTTTTGTTATCTAGGTACATAGAACTTTTGTTCTATCTGTAGCTTTTAATTGCTTGCCCCTTCCTACAATCGATGCATGCTGCTTGAGTTTAGATTCAGATGCTAGATGAGATTATCATCTGTCGAGAAATTATCAGATGCTAGTTAGCTTCCTACTGTCAATGATGTGGTGTTAGAATCCTTGTATATATATATATACTTGTATATATACTCTGTGCGCTAGAATATCATCATGCTGTTTTCCTTGAGTCGTCATCTTGTTGATAGTTCTGACATAACACTCTAGAGCAAAACAGCTGATGGTTTCCAACAGGAAGGAACAATAGCTGATCCACTTGTTATTGCTGTTCACCGATTATATTAGGAAATGCAGCCGGTCTTACTATTGTGAGGTTCCTGCTTTAAGTTCCTTGTGACCCATGTTTCCCTAAAAATACATTCACGAAAAGTTGCAGCCATTACTGTAACCGGGTTCATGGATTTCACTTTTGAACAGGGCTAGCCGACCAGGTTGGCTAGCAGTGAACTGATAACTAACTTAGCTTGGTTCTGATTCTTTAGACACTCATGTGATTTATCTAACTGCTGAATCTCTTTGAACATTGCAGAGTAATGCGCTTAAGGAGTTGCATCAAAGGCGTTGTTGGTGCTCGGTGTCCTCGTCAAGCTCCTTCAGCATATGAACACGGATGTCAAAGTTTTAGGAGAGCATAGGTCGTCCCTTCTACAGGTTGTCCTTCGCCTAATCAAATGCCCTTTGTTTTGCCGCTCTGCTCCTTCTCACCATCACCACCACCATGGAAAATCCTTTGTTTTTTATGATGGCATTCCATTTCTGAATCCACTAAACCTGCTGCTGCACTTCTTCTCGGAACCTCTTTATTGCTGCTTGCTGCTACTCCTCTCTCCATTCCCACGCTTGCTTCTTCTTCTCCTAATCTCGCTGCTGATCTTCTCTGAAGTCTGAACCCCCTGCTGCTACTGCTGCTCTCTCTCCCTTTCCGAGCTTTTCCTGAGATGTGTACGTATGTGTCTTGCATAATAAGTGCTTGTTCTTTTCTCTAAACTTTGTTTGTATGATTGAGGGCAAATTTACTTGGTTCTTTTCTCCAAACTATGCTTGGAACATTTATTTTTATGATCTAAAATTGCCTTCCTGTGATGATGCAGGTGCCCAGTTTGTGCTCTCTCTAAACTGTGCTTCCGAAGGAGCTCCATGTTGAAGAAGATTGAAGAAACTTGTAGAGCTTGTATATTCTCTAGTTATTACACATAGATCTTGTAAAACTGTGATTGAAAATGTATTATGTGTTATTTGTAGAGTAGCAGCTCCATACTGATTTTGGCTGTTGTTATTCGAAGTACTACTTGTATTTTTTGTCTGGCCAATTTAAATACATGCTATTTATTTACAATGAAATTGAAATATGAAGAATATGACCTTGACAATTGGGACCCACTTACTAAAACTTGAAAACTAGGACCAATTACCAAAACTTACAATTGGGACCCATCTGACTAATTGACCCATCGTAGAAAAAAGAAAAAAGTAATGATAAAAAAATCTGGAATTGTTGAGCCAAAAAGGCCACGGCCCATAAAATAAAAAGGCTGCATTGCTAGGCTAGGCCCATGTAGATAGCGAAAATTGACAAGAAAAAAATTTATAAATGGGATGAATTAATGGGCTAGGCCCATGTAGAAAACCGAATTGGACCGGGCTGATTCTTGTGCCACATCATCTTGCCACGCTGGATGCATACGTGGCCTGGGGAGGCTGCTAGTGACCAAAAAAATACAGTAGGCATATTTTGGTCATAAACGTCCACGACCTTCTCATAGAGAAGGTCGCTATAGTCAGTTTACGACCGCCAGCTTTTGACCTTCTGTTTTTGGTCACAAAAAGGTCGCAAATGAAAAATAATGACCTTTCAGTGACCAATAGTCAGGGTCACAAGTTGACATATTTCTTGTAGTGTAGAGGCAATAATAAATTAGTTATTATTATTATATTTCCTTGTTCATGATAATCTTTTATTATCCATGCTATAATTGTATTGATAGGAAACTCAGATACATGTGTGGGTACATAGACAACACCATGTCCCTAGTAAGCCTCTAATTGACTAGCTCGTTGATCAATAGATGGTTACGGTTTCCTGACCATGGACATTGGATGTCGTTGACAACGGGATCACATCATTGGGAGAATGATCTGATGGACAAGACCCAATCCTAAGCCTAGCACAAAGATCGTGTAGTTCGTATGCTAAAGCTTTTCTAATGTCAAGTATCATTTCCTTAGACCATGAGATTGTGCAACTCCCAGATACCGTAGGAATGCTTTGGGTGTACCAAACGTCACAACGTAACTGGGTGGCTATAAAGGTGCACTACGGGTGTTTCCGAAAGTGTCTGTTGGGTTGGCACGAGTCGAGACTGGGATTTGTCACCCCGTGTAAACGGAGAGGTATCTCTGGGCCCACTCGGTAGGACATCATCATAATGTGCACAATGTGACCAAGGGGTTGGTCACGGGATGATGTGTTACGGAACGAGTAAAGAGACTTGCCGGTAACGAGATTGAACAAGGTATCGGCATACCGACGATCGAATCTCGGGCAAGTACAATACCGCTAGACAAAGGGAATTGTATACAGGATTGATCGAATCCTCGACATCGTGGTTCATCCGATGAGATCATCGTGGAACATGTGGGAGCAAACATGGGTATCCAGATCCCGCTGTTGGTTATTGACCGGAGAACGTCTCGGTCATGTCTGCATGGTTCCCGAACCCGTAGGGTCTACACACTTAAGGTTTGATGACGCTAGGGTTATAAAGGAAGTTTGTATGTGGTTACCAAATGTTGTTCGGAGTCCCAGATGAGATCCCGGACTGCACGAGGAGTTCCGGAATGGTCTGGAGGTAAAGATTTATATATGGGAAATCATGTTTTGGTCACCGGAAAAGTTTCGGGTTTTATCGGTAACGTACCGGGACCACCGGGAGGGTCCCGGGGGTCCACCAAGTGGGGCCACCGGCCCCGGAGGGCTGCATGGGCCAAGTGTGGGAGGGGACCAGCCCCAGGTGGGCTGGTGCGCCCCCCCCCCTCACAAGGGCCCAAGGCGCCTAGGGTTTGGGGAGGGGGCGCACCCACCTAACTTGGGGGGCAAGTTTCCCCTCTCCCCCCCTTGGCCGCACCCTAGATGGGTTTTGGGCTGCCGCCACCCCTAGGGAGGGAACCCTAGAGGGGGCGCACCCCCCTCCCTCTCCCCTATATATACTTGAGGACTTTGGGGCTGCCAACTAGATGAGTTTCACCTCTCCCTGGCGCAGCCCTACCTCTCTTCCTCCTCCTCTCCCGCGGTGCTTGGCGAAGCCCTGCAGGATTGCCACGCTCCTCCACCACCACCACGCCGTTGTGTTGCTACTGGACGGAGTCTTCCTCAACCTCTCCCTCTCTCCTTGCTGGATCAAGGCATGGGAGACGTCACCGGGCTGTACGTGTGTTGAACGCGGAGGTGCCGTCCGTTCGGCACTAGGATCTCCGGTGATTTGGATCACGACGAGTACGACTCCTTCAACCCCGTTCTCTTGAACGCTTCCGCTTAGCGATCTACAAGGGTATGTAGATGCACTCTCCTTCCCCTCGTTGCTAGTCTCTCCATAGATAGATCTTGGTGACTCGTAGGAAAATTTTGAATTTCTGCTACGTTCCCCAACACGGGCCTCCTGCCCAAGCCCCCCACTCGGATGTCCGCGAAGAGGTGAGAGGGAGGGGGACTCCTAGCCCCGCACCCCTCCTGCCTGGAGAGCCAGCCTCGCCTCATGGCGAGAGACCAACCCAGTCGGCCCTAGGTGGTCACCCGTCGCCGCAGGTTCGTCCACCTCGACCACCACAAGAGGGGAAGGACCCGAGGCCGCCTGCCCGGGTCCCCCGCTCACAGTCGCCCTGTCGCCGTGCGACTGCACCATCAGCAAAGCTGGCAGTCCCGAGGAGAACCTCCCTAGCATCGAACCAGCAGCAGAAGAGGGAGAACTGGAGGACACCTGAAGACCGTCCGTCACCTCCAGAGACCCCGCAGCCTCGGCAAAGACCAGTGGAGGTAGCGTGCGCTCAGACACGTCATCAGAATCAATCCTGTCACTCCACAGCCGGGGAGGCGCGGAAGATGGCTGAAAGGAACCAAATCTCAGGGTACTCATCGGCACAGACGTAGTGGGTGCAACTCCATTCCCGGACGTCTGAGCGCCTGGAACCGGGCCATTGGGCAACTCATGCCCAGCATCCCTCGCTCGCTCCTCCGAGTTACCCGAACCATCGTTCTTATCATGCCTGTCCACATCCATCCCTGACAGAGCCTCAGCAAAGAACTCAGAATCCTCAAACTCAATATCAAGGCTATACACGAGGCCCTTATGAGTCCACTTAACCACATCAGGAACAAACTCAATATCCAGCACACTCACTAGTACCCTGGCCACTCCGTTAGCACGGGTAAAGGCCATATCCACTTTCTCAGTTCGGCCAACCAGAATTCCAAAGCTTGCAGCGACCCGAGCATCAGTTCGGACTTGGCTTGTTGCTCTGCTTCTTCTTCTTCTTCCCATCTTCAGCGCCGTGCCCCTTCTCCATGGAGAGACAGACATAATGCTTGTTCCGTGGAGGGGGAAGGGGATGCTTGTGAATGAACACTTGGACAGGAGGATGTGTATAAATAGGTGCGCGGCCGCGTCGTAGAGCTCAACGGGGAGACATTTTTCACGCCATTTTCGGGGGTGAAATCTGGTAAATGCATAGTAAATTCATGCGGCTGGTGCTGGGTTTATGTCTTGTGTTCCTCCAATTCTGTAACCTTCCCCTGCTTTCGGCCTTTTCTGCGCCAACGGTTATGGATGTGTCCCCTTTGGGAGGAAATGTCCGGCCAATCGTATCGATGTAGAAATATGTGTGCATCCACTCTTTCAGCCGGGGTAAAAAACACGAAATGCTTATATCGATCAAGCTTTCTCCGGTCCGGTGTATGCAGCGTGCATTTTCCTTCAGTAAGTAAACGTGTTTGTGTGTTTGCCTTTTCTATTTGTGTGGCTAGCTCAAGCCGTTCAGTCCAGTGTTGGTAGAATAATCCTAGTGCATCTACGGCGCAATTTACGTGCAAGCAAGGGTACGAGCTCGTGTGCTGTGGCTGCCAGTCATTTCGGATGTGTACAATCAGTTAACTTTAACTACCCAGTTAGTACCACCGGCGACCAGGTAGGTAGGTATATGGAATGTTCCAGCCTTCCTGGCGTGGATCCAATCCAAGTCGCACCGAAACTGAAGTACAGAAGGTGTCATTTTCTTGTCTGACAGCAATGATAAAACATCCTGGAATATAACCCAGTTGCCAAGCAACTCGCCAACATATATGGTTTAACTGAGCATCTGATTGAGACTCTCGTGTTCACGTTTGCGAGGTCGTGATCAGAGGGTACGCGCGTGCAGTGCAGGCGCAGCAGATCCATGTCGCTCGCCAAAGGGACCGGCCGTCACCGGCATCCCACGTGAGACATATACAGAGCGGCAATGCTACAGCAGGCGAAACGAAGCAAATACAGCAACATGTTTTATATCATGAAATGGACCGAGTTGAACCAATATATGTTTGCCGGAAAAAGAGTGAGTTATTACACGACACAAACAGAAGATGAGAAGAAGAACCTAGCTAAACAACACACGACGATGCTGACATGCAAAGGCTGCAAACAAGATTACCAGTCGACTGGAGAACACAGACAAACACAACACGTCCATCAGCAAACCATGCCTAGCTACCTGACTGAGGGTCAGCTAAGCTAACAACGTACTTCCATCACCATCAGTACCTAGCGGCGCGCAGCTCGATCATGTCAACTAATCCTTGGTGCCGGAGGGGGAGAAGCAGCCGCAGAGGAAGTCCCACATGCCCTTCTTCACCCCGTTGTGGTCAGGCATCCTTCTTCTTCTCCGCTGAAACGCACGACGACTGAGATCGACGCCAACAAGCTGTCTGCTGGCTTCAACTGGGTGCGGAAGGAGCCGTGGGTTTGGTGCCCCTCCAACCCGACGGTCCTGTATTTATACTAGTAGCAGAAAGAAACTGGCGTCTCCATCGGCGTCCCACGACAGGAGCACAAGATGAAAGCGCATGCGAGACCACAGAAAGGGTTGCGCGGTGACCTGACAGTGTGTGGAAAAGGTCTTGGCTAGCAGTTCAACGGGGGCGACGAGACGACGACTTTAGCTTGACTCCAAAGTTCAAGTGTGAACTGATGCTCAGTGTCCACTGTGACTGTGTCAGTGTGAGCAGCTACTCGAGACGAGTCTACTCTAAAGTACTTACGCACTGTGAATCCCGAAGTCGTTCTGACTTGTAACCTTATTTTTTTTCTGCGGAGACTTGTAACCTTAATTAATTTTATACCCTTCCATGGATGGATTAACTTTATGTTACCTTTTCCGCAAAAAAAAATGAATGGATTACCTGCAACAAGCTTTTAGATAAAGCAATTTGGACATTTGGCGGTAACATTCATTCTCCTTTTGCATGGTACGCGTATACTGGGACTCGCGTCTCAAGGACGCACTGTGAATCTTCAAGTTAACTGCTCGTCTGCTCGTGTCAGTGTGAGTGTGTGGCTTATGTTAACTTTGGTGTTAGCCGGTTTTTGCCCTGTATGGTGTTTCGATATCGAGCTCCAGGTAGCAGGTTTCCGGCTGGTGCCCAGCTCGCTTTCTCTCTCTCTCTCTCCCTTCTTCTTCGAATATGGCGATGTCTAACCAGTTGTGCGCGCAACTGGAATCCTCTCCCCACGCTCTCTCCTCTAGATTCACGCTAGCTGGCCCACCCGGGACCCATGACAGAATTTATTTTCTCTCCTCCCATACCTTCCTGTACGTACATGGGTTCTACCTCCACCCCTTGTAGATTTGATTTCTTTTCTCTTTGAGAGATTTATGTTCTCTATAGATAAAAAAAATGATCCATTTGCAGCTGTACCGTAGTAATGAGACTAAGTTTTGTACTATTCTTTTATCTGAGCAATTTTAACTACAAATTCTACAGACCTTTTATAGTCAAATTGTTGGACTTTTTGCCAGAGACGTGAAGTACTTTTCATTTTAATTGCAAGGTATTAAAAAAGAACAATCAGGAGTTGAAGAACTTTCTTAATAGTGGGTCTGCACTTTGTTAGAAATATTAAAGAACTTTGCTAGAAATTGTATTTGGAACTGAAGAACTATATAAACAGCCCGTTTGAGCTTTGATCAAAACTTCATGGAACTTTTTGAGCCTGCACAATTTTATTTTATCTTGGGCTCGCATTAATAATGGATTACATTTTTTGAAATATATCAATATTGGACTTGTTTCGTAGAGCTGTCCGCAAGAAACTCAAATACATAATTTGAATTTAGATTTGCACGATTTATATAAAAGTTACGGTGGCATATTTGTTTGTTGTGTGATTTTGTGTTGAAGAGGTAATAGTATGGTGGGCCCAAGGGAATCTCTAGTTTAATAGAATGAGAGAGCAAAGAGAGAATGCATGCGGGCATGTGACCCAGCTTTTCAGGGCGTGGCCCTTATTCCCATGCGTGTTTGATGGCTGTGATTGCAGTTGCGCGCACATACGGTTAGGAAAAATCCAGGTCCCTTCTTCTTTCAGTTTCAGGTATTTGAGACCTTGTATTTCCGTTAAGAAATTAATGGTAAGAGGGAAAGTTCGGTTGGAAAAAAAAAATCAACTCGTACTACTGCTTTTCGCATCAATCAAAGGCACCAATCCTGACTTGGTGTCTCTATCCTACAGGTTGTACCAACATCAGACTTTTACTAGGAAAAGGACATGGGGAACCACAAGAATATTAACCAGAAGAGCGCGCGCGCCCACACACAAGAAGAGCTCAGCCTGGACCATGCCAGTAGGCTTAGTTGCGCTTGTCATAGAATTTTAAGTGCAGGATACTTGCTAAATCATAGAATGTTCAGTGAAGTATACTTGCTAAATCTTTATGGTAGAAGAAAAAAAAACAGCTCCTTGTAATGCAAGTACAACCTGCAGATGCATAGTAGATGGGTGAGTGAGATTACTTTTTCACCCGTTGCAACGCACGGGCATATGTGCTAGTATAGATAAAAGCCCCTATTTCATGCCTTCTCTTTTCTTTATAAGTGGGGAATATAGAGGATTACAATATACAGAGGGGGACTCCGACGTCAGGGAGACTATATAGAGGATTAGAATATACTCTCTCCGTTCTTAAATATTTGTCTTTCTAGACATTTCAAATGGACTATTACATACAGATGTATGTAGACATATTTTCGAGTATAGATTCACTCATTTTGCTCCGTATGTAGTCTCTTGTTGAAATGTCTATAAAGACAAATATTTAGGAACGGAGGGAGTATATATTTCGAATTTATCATAGTGTTCAATGCACTTTATATGATAGTTTTTATTATACCCAACTTGGCTGCCCATTATATTAGGACTAATTTTATGCATGATTTGAATAGATTTGTATTTCTCTCCGGTCTATTAATTTGGTTTGGCCAACTAAATTGATCTATCTTGTAATGGGAGAGGTGCTTTGTGATGGATTCAATCTTGCGGTGTCCTCACCCAGTGACATAGTAGGGGTAGTGAGGCACGTACTGTATTGTTGGCATTAAGGGTAAAAAGATAGGGTTTATATCATATTGCTTGAGTTTATTCGTCTACATCATGTCATCTTGCTTAATGTGTTACTCTGTTATCTTAAACTTAATACTCTAGATGCAGGCAGGAGTCAGTCGATGTGTGGAGTAATAGTAGTAGATGCAGGCAGGAGTCGGTCTACTTGTCACGGACATGATGCCTATATTTATGATCATTGCCTTAGATACCGTCATTACTTTGCGCTTTTCTATCAATTGTTCAACAGGAATTTGTTCACCCACTGTATGTTTTTCCTTCAAGAGAGATGTATATAGCGAAACCTATGGCCCCCGGGTCTATTTTCCATCATATATTTTCAGATCTATAAACCAAAAAACCCAAAAATACCTCGCAGCAATCTATTTATATTTACTTCAGTTTGCTCTTTTACTTATCACTTATACCTATCTCTATTAGATCTCACTCTTATTCGAGACCGTGAAGGGATTGACAACCCTTTTTTCACGTTGAGTGAAAGTGTTTGTTAGTTTGTGCAGGTGCATATATTGGAGACTTGCTTGTGCCTCATATTGGGTTGATACCTTCGTTCTTAACTAAGGGAAATACTTATCTCTACTTTGCTGCATCGCCCTTTCCTTTTTAAGGGAAAAACCAACGCAAGCTCAAGAAGTATCATGTGTCACATATCTTATTAGTAGGCAGAAAAGCATGGCGAGTAGTGGACATTCTAGGAAGAGATATATGTTGCTCGATATCACAAAAACAACACTTTGCGCAATCCTGACATCTATCCTTTTTCATGTTGTCTTTTTTTTTTACCCGAAAACCATAGAGCAGTAGTTCTACGATAAATTTTCAATAAAACATAGAAAGTAATTTACAAGGGGTGGGGGGAGAAAAAGAGGAAAAGACAGTCCAGAAGGCCTAACCAATGCCAGTTCTAGGTATAGAAACCATGGAATTGCATATTGTTATCTATCCATTCCGAAAGCTCTTGAATATGCTTCTCTTTTACTTTGTATCTAAGCAACTTGAGATCTTGTTTAAGATAGAATTTCGTTCGGACCACCTCTCAATCAAACTACCACATGGAAATTTTGTTTTTTAGCCCGACTTTTGATTTCCAAATAAACCTATGTTGGAAAGGCCAGTCATCATTAATGAGGTCCGCGTACATTGGTTGACAGAAATGATCCCAGCAATGGTGAGCTTCTTGACAGAAGGTGTCTGGCTCCTGAGATCATTTGACTATCATAAAACTATTAGTAACATGATGTAGCAATCCAACCGTTTGTATTCCTAAAAACGGAGACCATTTATCTCCTTTTTTATTTTGGAGTTGTTTGGATTGCTTACCACATGTCACACGTTGTAACCATTTGCCTCCTGTTAAAGCCTGACGGACTGGCACAATACCAAAGAACCACAAATATCTTTACATTCGACGATGTTGTAAAGGCGCAGGTATTGTCTGGCTAGAGGCGTCTCCCCTAGCCAAGCAACATGTTTTATACTATTATATGGACCGTGTTGAACTAATACATGAGATTTGCCAGAAAAAGAGTGAATTAATACACGACACAAACAGAAGGTGAGAGACTAAATGCTAATCAACTGGAAAACCACATATGCATCACCAAAGTAGTACAACGTACTAGTATCACACATGCATCACCAAAGTAGACTAACATAGCTAAAGAATACACCTAGCTACCTGACTGAGGGTCAGCTAAGCTAACAACGTACTAGTATCACACAGATAAACACAATACGTCCATCAGTACCTAAACGACGCGCAGCTCGATCGACAGACAGATCGTGTCAACTAATCTTTGGTGCCGGAGGAGGAGAAGCAGCCGCAGAGGAGGTCCCACATGCTCTTCTTCACCCCGTTGTGGTCAGCCATCCTTCTTCTCCGCTGAAACGACGGAGCTCGATGGTCGAAGTGGCGAGTGTTTGAAAGCTAGCTAAAACTGAGCAAGGAGCAGGAGAAGTTGTGCGTTTGGTGCCCCTCCATCCAACCAAGCGGGTCCTGTATTTATAATAGCATAGCACAGACTGGCGTCTCGATCGGTGTCTCACAACAGCAAACAGAGGACAGAGTTAACTGAAAATGAAAGCGCATCGGAGTTGACCTGACACTGTGTGGAACAGGTCCTACTAGCTTTCGACCGATGCCTCGTGACCCATGTGACTGTGTCAGTATGATCACTCACTCGAGTCTCAAGTAGGCACTGCGAATCTTAGTTAATTTTATGACCTTCCATTGATTGTGTGCAACAAGCTTTTAGATAATAAAGCAATTTGGTGGTAACATTTATTCTCCTTTTGCATGGTGGGACTCGCTTCTCGACGGTCAAAAAGAAAAGATGGCGAGTAATGTGCAGTGATCCGCTAGCCTTTGAACAACCCGGTCATCTTGTCGTTGTCGCCACTACTATTCTGCCTAATTTAGCAAGCTTTTCTCTGTCTCAACAACTAATTAACCTACTTCCTAACTAAGTAACCTACTTCCTAAATCTGAAACTGATGCATAGCCAAGCTTTTCTTTGTCTGCCATGCAAAATCAATATCATGCAAGAATAAACATTTGAACTAAAACATAAACGCACGTGCACGCCAGTCCTGCGCGAGCCAATCAACCCTGTAGGCGCGCGAAGGATGGTGACAGGCGGAACCGGCCTCACTCGACACATGCGACGCCGCGCACGAGTTGCCGCATGTGGAAGCCGTGAAGAATACAACATGGAAGTGATCCCGTGCGCCCGCAACTCACCCGTCATATATACTCCTGAAGCCCCGATGAAAACTGGCCAGCTGCAGAGCGCTTGTGGAGATTGGATGACACACGTGAGCGCGAAGGGCACTCTCGCCCGACGAAGCCTAGAAGATGTGTACTCCAGCATCCTTTATGAGAACCCCACAAAATTTGGATTCATATTAATTTAAGTACTCTCTCCGATAATTAAAAGGTGTCATGACTTTAGTGTGAATTACTGAATTTAGACTAAAACTGAACTAAAGCCACAATACTTTTCTTTTGGATCGGAGGGAGTACTTGTTATTCTGTCCTCCTACTTTAGCTTGGCTCAGGTCCTTCGAAAAAAACTTTAGCTTGGTTCAGGGCATCCCCAACGGCTACCCGCAAATTTTTTTTCACATCCGTCCACAGACAGGGGAACTAGTCTGCCGACACCGATGCGGGAGACCGCCATCCAACGTTGGCTGCATACATTTCGAACCGCATTCGAACTAATCGGATGAAATTTGTGCAAACACGGCTAGATTTCATTCAAGTTCGGATATAATTTACATAAACAGGCGTCATTCATGCAAACACAACGGGTTTTCATTACATTTCAAACATTTAGAACAAAAAACACTACGGCGGCCGCCGGCGTCCAAGCCCTTGTTGTCCCTTCCTGGGACCGCCTCCTCCATCCACTGTCTTCATGAGCGCCGGCGATAAGACCCATGAAGTGAAGGTGCGGTCTCCGGCGAGCAAGAGTAAAACACAAGAGATGAACCGACCCACGTGGTACACAAAGCCCTACCGCCTCCCTTGCCCTACTCATCCTCGTAGGAGACCGCGACCTGTCCGTCGCCGTTGGACGTGAGGTCAAGGATGGAAATGGTGCCGCCCGCATTGTCGTCGTCCCAACGGGCCGCTGGATAGTTCGTCGGCAACACGTAGGAGGCGCAGCTGGCGTTGTTCTCCTCCTCGACTTCCTGGCGCCGCGCCTCCGCGTTGGCCACTTCCTGGCAAGCAGCGGCTTGAGCGTGGACGACATTGTAGATGGCACGCTGCTCCGCGACAAAGTTGGGGTTCACTGCGGCCATGACCGCCACGGCCTCCTCGGTCACGGCAGGGTGGAGCCAGGATTTGAGCATATGGGGGGTGAAGAAGATAGTAACAGCACATGTGACAAAAGATATAGGATAGCATGTTATACCATATGTTTATTTTGTGGGGATACAATATAGTTTTTTTAAAAGCTTATTCAGATCTTTACTCGTGCCACATTATTCGATCAGGAGTCTGCATTCCAATCGTTCAAAATTTTTAATCATGCCACAATATTTCGATCAGGAGTTTGCATTCCTCACTTAGATTAAATTTCTGATACCAGAGTGATGCTTAATTAATTACTCTAGTTTTGAAGCGTGAAAAACTTCAAAATAATAAATAGACTTCTTCTTTTTTCGAAAAGGGGGGTCACCAATAAATAGACTTCTAACCAGTTTTTTTTTATATTTTGTCTTCTGTGATTCTATGTTACCATACATATATGGCCTAGACCAAAAGTTCATATCAAAAAGTTTGATCAACATCTACCAAAAAGTAGAATGGAATCTGTAATTGATGTATTAAAAAGATAGTGGGTAGTTGTAAAAATCTAGCACTGGTGGTGATTACCTTTGGTCTTTATGTGATTCATGAGGCACGCCGAGATGTAAACCAGGGGCCATGGACGAAGGCACGCAGCAACTGTCTTGTTGCCGCTCGACGAAGTCACCTAGCGGCGGCCGCTAGTGCCGATCGATCGATGAAGTTTCCTGGCGGCCGTAGTGCCTATGCCCTAGGCCGCTGCCGCTCGCCGAAAAGGAAAACGAGTCAACAATACATTTTTTTTAAGACAACCTCGCAAAGCCTTCATTAACCCGTCACAATGTTTACAGGAACGAAAGAAAGATTACCAGGATAACCTAACCAAACATGGCGGCCAACCTCAAGAGTAAGTGCGTGCTTTGCAAGTTTGTGAGCTTTAAAATTTGAGCTCCTAAATTGATGAACTATGTTACAAAAATGAAACTTTGAAGACCTGCCTATAATCTCTTTGATTACAGACCCATAAGCCGCGGACGTGCCATTCCTCACGTCATCTACCACCGCCTTGCAATCCGATGCAACCTGGATGTTTTGGAGATATAGATCTGCTGCGAGGGATAAAGCTTCCCTAATTGTCATTGCTTCAAGTGTTGCTGGGTCGGTGATATGCTTGACAACAATGGCCGCTGCTCCGAGAAATGCCCCCTGCTGATCCCTACAAACTGAACCAACTGCTCCATACCTGCTGCGCACGGAGATAGCTGCATCTGCATTTAGCTTTGCACATCCCTGAGTTGGAGGCAGCCAGGTTGACGGTCTTGTGACAGAAACAGGCGTTGGCCTTTGTATTCTGCAGCTAGCTTGCTTTATTTCTGTCAAGTAGTTTGTTATGAAGTTGTTAGTTGAGAAGGGAGATTGAAAGATTTCCTCATACACAGCTTTCCTCCGCGCTCCCCAGATCGCCCAAGTCGTAACCACCAATCGAGTGAACTCCTCTGTATCCAATTTTTCATGTAATGTAAAGAGCCATGCCTTCGGATCCTCCTCCTGGATATGAATGAATTTCTCCACAAACTCCTCCGGCGCAAGAGCCCATATGCTTCTGGACATAGAGCATGTCAGCAAAGCATGCCTCCACGTATCTTTAGCCCCACACAGTCTGCATGTATCATGATCAGCCATGTTCCTGTGATTAAGAACCTCTCCAGTCGGCATCGATTGCCTAGCCAGTCGCCATACAAACATACGAAGCTTAGATGGGACCTGTATGTGCCAGATAGCACTCCACTTCTCGCTCTCCCTTGTTGAGGTACCTTCTTCTTCATTTAACCATCGTTCCCTACTTTGTTTCGTTCTCGTTATCATGTGATATGCCGACCGTACAGTGAAAACACCTCGATTTTCCTCATGCCAGGCCCAGAAATCCGTCACATTCCTTGTGCACAGAGGTATTTTCAAGATTTCTTCAGCATCAAAGGGGGTGAACACTGTCCGCACTAGTCCCTCCTTCCATTCAGCAGTAGTTGAATCTATGAAGTCCGAGACTTTTGTTGGTGGGTTAGGAATCAGTGATGTAACCGGACGTTTGAAATTGTCTCTAGGGATCCAGTTTGGTAACCATACGCCAGTCTCCTCTCCATTGCCAATCCTCCTTATAATCCCTTGTGCCAAGATGTCCCTTCCATCTAAAACTGCACGCCAAATCTGAGAAGGCCGTGCTCCCAATTCAGCTTCCAGAATGGTACACTGTGGATAATAAACAACTTTCAACACGTTAGCACTCAAGGATGTCTCATCTGTCATTAGTCGCCAAGCTTATCTTGCCAAGAGTGCTAAGTTGAAGATTTTCAGGTCACGAAATCCCAGTCCACCCAAGTGTTTTGGCCTCGTCATCGTGTCCCATGCAACCCAGCTAGGTTTCCTCTTTCCATTCTTGCTCCCCCACCAAAACTGTCGTATGATAGATGTAATATTCTCACACAATCCCCTTGGTAAGCGGAAACATGACATGGAGAACACCAGAATAGCTTGCGCAATAGATTTGATCAACACTTCTTTACCAGCCGCCGACAGCAACTTCTCCATCCGTCCTTTGATTTTCTCTCAAAACGGATCTCTCAGATATTTGAAGGTGCCATTTTATGAGTGTCCTACATCAGTAGGCATTCCCAGGTAACGTTCACTCAGTGATTCATTTTGCACCTGCAATGAGTTTTTGATCTCTTCTTTCATATTCGTGGGACAACACTTGCTAAAGAAAATCGAGGATTTGTCATGATTTATTCTCTGTACTGAAGCGTTACAATATGTATCTAGCAGGTTTGACACTGCAACTGATCCCTCCATTGTAGCCTTGAATAGCAGCAGGCTGTCATATGCAAATAAAAGGTGGTTTATGGTGGGTGCCGCTGGCCACCTTAATACCTGCAATACATGTGTGTGGATTGATCGATCGTAGCCATCCTCTGAAACTTCTTCTGGCTGGTCGTAGCGTGTTATGGGTTATCTTCTTGGACTTGGCTAATGCCCATTAGGTCGTCGGCCACTTAAGAGTTCTATTTGTACTAACAGCCTAAAATTTGGGCCTGATTACTCAAAAAAGTGGGCTAACAGCTTATTACAGGTGGCAACTTAACTTAATGCTAGGTTCCTGCTAGCCCCGGCTGCATCTCGTTGGGGGTGGCCGATCGATGTGCCCCCCCCCCCTTGGCTCCACCCCTGGTCACGCGCTCGCCGTATATCTGGCCCTCCGCCAGCTCCAGGAGGAACAAGTTATACCTTTGTTCCTCCTGCGCCCTACTAGAATGCAGATATAGGCGCTGTCGCAAGTTGCACCTCCACCATGGCCGTGTTGTAGTGTGCCTGCGCCTGCTTCATGGTGAAGCCGGCATGCACAAGCGTCGGCGCCAGGGTGATGTCATTGGAGTACGTCTTCATCGTGGGGTAGTCCTCGTCGTCGAAGACCTCGGCCAAGCTAGCTGGCACGATGGCTCTGCCAAGCGGCTGCAAGGGCGGCCACCTGATGCTTCATCTCTGTGAAAAGGGTCTCCCACAGAGCTTCGCCGTCTGCAATCATGGCGGATGCGGTGCAAAGGAGGAGGATGAGGAGCGGCTTGTGTTGCGGCGTGGAGTTACCTGGGTGTTGCCACCTTTAAATAACGGATTCTGGTGAGGCCAGGCGTACGGGTTCATCAATGCACGGCGCCGGACTGGTTCACGGCCGGCGAGTCAGCTTAATGGCGGCATACAGACGGATGGGGCATTGAGCGAACGCGGTGGATATCTGTTCTGTCTCATCCAGTAACGCGTCTGCGGCATTGAACAAACGGGGTTACCGGCGACGCGTCGCAGGCGGCTCCTCGGCCGGCGCACCGCTTCAATGGCAAAGCCAGTGCGAGGTCACGTCCGCTCTGGGCCAGCTTCAATGTGGAGCGAACGCTCTACTGCTGCACGAATGCAGGCAGCTGGAGACATGATGATATCTATGTACCTACATATGTAATTCATTTGTTTCAAAATACTTATGGTCGTTTTAGTTCTGGAGCATATCGTTTTTTAGACAATTCTGGAGCATATCTATAGCGCACACGACAACGGGATGATACCTCCCGATCGACTTTTTTTGTGCAAAATCTCCCGAGCGACTACTGGCTGTCTGATTGGGCCACGCACTGGATGGGCCTAGGGAAATCGGTGGCGCGCGAGCGTTCGCGCTGGACCTTTTTCCATCATATATACTCGGTAGATCTTACGCGAATCGTAGTAGTAGCTTGTTTCCCTAAACCCACGCAAAGCTGCTTTCTTATACAGTCAGTGGCGGAGCTAACTCCCGGCGACCTGGGGCAGCTGCCCGGGCTGCTCCGGCTATTCTTCATTAAAAAATACAAAAAAACCATAATTAGCATTACTAATTACTTAGGCAAATGCTGGGCAACATCACCGTGTAAAGACTTTGCCCCGGCTCCTTCAGCTGGCTGGCTCCGCCACTGTATACAGTACTTACAAAAGAAAAGACTACTACATACTTCTTACACGCAAGTTAAAGTTTTTGCTGCATCCCACATTGTTCCTGCCGCCGGCCATGATACTATCGCCGTAAAGTTTAGATCCATATAAGCACGCAGGCACGTCTTCTTCCACCATGTATTCTAGGTATTGATTGGTTTTTGTTGCCCTTCTTGATCTTTTTTTTTTTGAAAAGGGGGGACCTCCCCGATCTCTGCATCAGAACGATGCATACGGCCACATTTCTTAAATAGTAAATAAGGTTCAACAAGGTCTTAACGTCTGCAAACATAAGCAACGGCTAACTCACACAGAGCTTCAACACCAAAACAAAGAGCCCAAAAGCCACAACCGGCAGGCAAAATAAAAGATAAGTAAACTAATTGCCTATCCTATTACATGACCGCCATCCAAACCGGTTGAAGATATCCCGCGCTACCATCTCCCACCGGACAGATCCAGTAACCAAACGCTTCCTGGCCTTCGTCGGAGTGAGTAAGGACCACATACGGATCATTGCAGTAGCCCGGAATAAAACCTGCAAAAAATGAATAGTTGTTGTTCTGTTAAAAGCCAAATCATTTCTGCAATTCCAAACTGCCCATAACAACGCACATACTCCTACACGAATGTGTCTAGCCGTTTCGGACTCTATCCCAGCAAGCCACGCCCCAAATAACGTGTTGACCGAAGTTGAAGGAGTAATGTTAAAGGCAATTTGCACGGAGCGCCACAGCCCTCGTGCCAACGGACAGTCAAAAAAGAAATGCTTGATAGTCTCGTCCCGATCACAGAAACTACACCTAGTAGAACCTGTCCAGTTGCGCTTAACTAGATTGTCATTTGTTAAAATTACGTGTTTATGCACAAACCACATAAACACTTTAATCTTCAAAGGGACCTTAACTTTCCAAACCTCTTTGGAACTAAGAATCACAGTAGAGTTAATGATATCGATATACATCGATTTAACTGTGAACGCCCCAGATCTAGTAAGCTTCCAACATAACTGATCGAGCTGAGGAGTTAACTGAACCTCCATCAGTCTACGGACTAAGTGAAGCCATGCTTCCCATCGATCACCCACAAGCACCCTCCTGAACTGAATGTTGAGTGGAATGGACTGCATAACCGTGGCAACAAGAGCCTCACGACGCTGAACAATACGATACAGGGACGGATACTGGGTCGCCAATGGCGTGTCGCCAAGCCACGTATCCTCCCAGAATCGTGTATTATTACCATTACCGACAATACACCTCGTTCTGTTAAAGAAAGCAGCTTTGATTCTCATGAGTCCCTTCCAGAAAAGCGAATCCGTTGGTCTCAGAGTGACCTAGGACAGGGTCTTGGACTGTAGATATTTACTACGTAAAATCTGCGCCCACGTTGCCTCCGTCTCAGAAGACAACTTAAACAACCACTTACTGAGTAGGCATCTGTTCTGGACTTCAAGATTTTCAATACCAAGGCCCCCCTGGTCCTTTGGTCGACAGATAATATCTCATTTGGCCAGTCTGTACTTCCTCTTAAGCTCATCACTCTGCCAAAAGAATCGAGATCGATAGAAGTCCAGCCGTTTCTTAACCCCAACTGGGACCTCAAAGAAGGATAAGAGGAACATAGGCAAACTCGTGAGCACCGAGTTAATAAGAATCAACCGGCCTCCATAAGAGATGAGTTTTCCTTTCCAGCAACTCAGTTTCTTCTCAAACCGATCCTCGATACACTTCCACTCACTATTTGTTAGCTTACGATGGTGAATGGGAATACCGAGATACGTGAAAGGTAAAGCCCCCACTTCACAACCAAACAGTTGTCTATAAGCCTCTTGTTCGTCTTTGGCTCTACCAAAGCAGAACAGCTCGCTTTTATGGAAATTAATCTTCAGCCCCGTCAATTGTTCAAATAAGCATAGCACAACTTCATGTTTCTCGCCTTTGCCAAATCGTGTTCCATGAAAATGATTGTATCATCAGCGTATTGCAGAATGGACAAACCACCATCAACTTGACGAGGCACCAAGCCATCCACCTGACCGGCCTCCTTTGCCCTCCCAATCAGGATCGCCAACATATCAACCACAATATTGAACAAAATAGGCGACATAGGATCGCCTTGTCTTAGACCCTTGTGAGTTTGGAAGTAATGACCTATGTCGTCATTTACTTTAATTCCAACACTCCCTTTTTGCATGAATTCTTCCACCCGGCGTCGCCAAGCTTCATCAAAGCCCTTCATGCGTAAAGCCTGTTGAAGGAACGGCCATATGACTTTATCATAAGCCTTCTCGAAATCCACTTTGAAAATAACACCATCAAGTTTTTTCGTGTGAATCTCATGGAGCGTTTCATGAAGGACCACAACCCCTTCCAGGATGTTCCTGTCCGGCATGAAAGCCATTTGAGAAGGCTGCACAACGGCGTGCGCAATCTGTGTGAGCCTAATCGTCCCAACCTTGGTAAAAATTTTGAAACTGACATTCAGAAGACAGATAGGCCGAAATTGCTCGATTCTCACGGCCTCTGTTTTCTTAGGGAGCAGGGTTATTGTTCCAAAATTTAGTTGGAAGAGCTGCAAATGTCCCGAGAACAAATCATGGAACATCGGCATCAGGTCGCCTTTAATAATATTCCAGCACTTCTTATAAAACTCAACCGGGAAACCATCCAGGCCAGGTGCCTTATTACATTTCATCTTGGAGATGGCCTCGAAAACCTCCTTTTCCGAGAAAGGGGCAGTTAAGATATCGTTCTCCACAACAGTAAGTTGAGGTACATCTTAGACCCTAGACTCATCCAGCGACACACAGTTCTCCTCTGGTGGTCCAAACAAACGTTTGTAGTACTCAGTAATATAAAGCTTCAGGTTTTCCTGACCGATAATTGTACCCTCATCTTGTTCTAGCTGGAAGATTCTCTTTTTCCTATGCTTGCCATTGGCAATCATGTGGAAGAATTGAGTGTTCGCGTCCCCCTGGACCACTTTTCGCACCTTGGCTCGCAGTGCCCACTTTAATTCTTCTTCACGGAGAAGCTCTTTCAACCTCATCTCAGCGTCATGCTTGGTATGAAGCTCGGTGGCTAACAAAACCGTGGTTTCTGCTTTTACATCTAAGGTCTGAATAAGGGTAAGGAGCCGTTCCTTCTCAACCTTATAAATTCCACTAAGATGTTTAGCCCACCCATGCAGGAAACTTCTCAGATGCCTAATCTTATTCTGCCAGTGTCACCGCGTGGCTGTGGCGTCGTTGATCCACGCTTTCACCCGCGCCGCTGGATGATGTTTGCTGAGGGCCACGGGCTTTATCCTGGCCATGAAAGTCTCGGTGAACACACACGCTTCTTCAACCTTGACTCTGGGGTTTTTGTTCACGTCCGGCTCCCGCTGTTCAAGGATCACTGTGTTCTCGACTCGGTTGAGGGCCTCCTGCTCCTCCATCGAGACGAGAACCCCGCCATCCGCCTCCTCCACCCTTTCACCGGCGATATTGTTGAGCTCCCACCACTAGCGCCTCATAACTTGCACATGAGTCATCCATATGCGAACCTGCCACAGCTGAGACGCATATCTGCTTCTGTTTCTATTGATGCCGGAGTCATGAGGGTTATGGTTATCTTTATTCACCTGATGTATGCGGCTGTTGCTACCTCCCAGGATACTAAATGGAATGGACTTTTGTAATGCATTGGAGACTTCCAAGTCATTATGGACCGTTGTCATTCTGAGGCAAGCAATACCTGGTGCATCAGACTATGAATATGGAAAATATTAATTTATCACAGATTTTTCAGTTGGAGGCACACTTGCGGGATCCACCCAAGTTGATTGCCACATTTCCAAGGGAGAAACTATGCTACCATGTCTATCTAGTAGAATGCTACTCGGAGATCTTAGTGGTCGGTTTTTCCTTTGCTTAAATAAATAAGGAAATGCGTATGTGTACAGGTCCGCGCGGCTGGCTCTGGATGTGGCTCTGGCTGGCAGTCATCATGCACAAACGCACGCGCGCGTCGCTTTGATTCGAGCGAGAAACACAAGAAACGCAGAGAGTTAGGCCGGAGGAGTTTTTGGGTTGACTGCTGGCATTTACTTACGTGCTCCTGCTCCTGCTTCAATCAATCAATCAAACTAACAAAACCAATTGCGTCAACTTAGGCTGGTCATAGTGGGAGTAACATAGGTAGTAACATGTTGGAAATATGCCCTAGAGGCAATAATAAAATGGTTATTATTGTATTTCCTTGTTCATGATAATTGTCTATTGTTCATGCTATAATTGTATTAACTGGAAACCGTAATACATGTGTGAATACATAGACCACAACATGTCCCTAGTGAGCCTCTAGTTAACTAGCTCGTTGATCAATAGATGGTTATGGTTTCCTGACCATGGACATTAGATGTCATTGATAACGAGATCACATCATTTGGAGAATGATGTGATGGACAAGACCCAATCCTAAGCATAGCACAAGATCGTGTAGTTCGTTTGCTAAAGCTTTTCTAATGTCAAGTATCATTTCCTTAGACCATGAGATTGTGCAACTCCCGGATACCGTAGGAATGATTTGGGTGTGCCAAACGTCACAACGTAACTGGGTGGCTATAAAGATGCACTACGGGTATCTCCGAAAGTGTCTATTGGGTTGACACGAATCGAGACTGGGATTTGTCACTCCGTATGACGGAGAGGTATCTCTGGGCTCACTCGGTAATGCATCATCATAATGAGCTCAATGTGACTAAGTAGTTAGTCACGGGATCATGCATTATGGAACGAGTAAAGTGACTTGCTGGTAACGAGATTGAACGAGGTATTGGGATACCGACCATCAAATCTCGGGCAAGTAACATACCGATTGACAAAGGGAATTGCATACGGGATTGCTTGAATCCTTGACATCGTGGTTCATCGATGAGATCATCATGGAACATGTGGGAGCCAACATGGGTATCCAGATCCCGCTGTTGGTTATTGACCGGAGATATGTCTCGGTCATGTCTGCATGGTTCCCGAACCCGTAGGGTCTACACACTTAAGGTTCGGTGACGCTAGAGTTGTTATGGGAAATAGTATATGGTTACCGAAGGTTGTTCGGAGTCCCGGATGAGATCCCGGACATGACGAGGAGCTCCTGAATGGTCCGGAGGTGAAGATCGATATATTGGATGAAGGGTATTGGAGTCCGAAATTGTTCCGGGGGTACCAGGTGATGACCAGCGTGTCCGAAAGGGGTTTCGGAGGCCCCAACAAGCGTTTGGGGGGGCCTTATGGGCCAAGGGGAGAGGGCACATCAGCCCACTAAGGGGCTGAGCGCCCCTCCCACCCCATCTCACGTAACCAGGAGAGGTGTGGGTGCCATCCCTAGGGCAGCCGCCCCTCCCGGCTTGGGGGGCAAGTTTCCTAGGGCGTGGGGGCGCCCAAACCCATCTAGGGTTTCCCCTGTGGCCGCCGCCCCTCCCCTAGGGAACCCTAGGGCGCCTCCCCATCCTCCCTTCCCCCTATATATAGTGAGGGAGAGAGAGGGCAGCCGCACCCTTCCCCTAGCGCAGCCCTCTCCCTCCTCCAACACCTCCTCCTCCTCCGTAGTGCTTGGCGATCCCCTGCCGGAGAACCACGAGATCCATCACCACCATGCCTTCGTGCTATCGGGTTCTCCCTCAACTTCTCCTCTCCCCTTGCTGGATCAAGAAGGAGGAGACATCCCCAGGCTATACGTGTGTTGAACGCGGAGGCACCATTGTTCGGTGCTTAGATCGGATTCGGTCGCGATCTGAATCGCTTCGTGAACGACTCCACCGACCGCGCTCTTGTAATGCTTCCGCATCACGATCTTCAAGGGTATGAAGATGCACTCTCCCTCTCTTGTTGCTAGAGTCTCCATAGATTGATCTTGGTGATGTGTAGAAAATTTTGAATTTCTGCTACGTTCCCCAACAATGGCATCATGAGCTAGGTCTATTGCGTACATTCTATGCACGAGTAGAACACAAGTTTTTGTGGGCGTTGATTTTGTTCAATATGCTTACCGTTACTAGTCCTATCTTGTTTCGATGGTATTGTGGGATGAAGCGGCCCGGACCGACCTTACACGTACACTTACGTGAGACAGGTTCCACCGACTGACATGCACTTGTTGCATAAGGTGGCTAGCGGGTGCCAGTCTCTCCCTCTTTAGTCGGATCGGATTCGATGAAAAGGGTCCTTATGAAGGGCAAATAGCAATTGGCATATCATGTTGTGGTTTTGGCGTAGGTAAGAAATGTTCTTGCTAGAAACCTATAGCAACCACGTAAAAACTTGCAACAACAATTAGAGGAAGTCTAACTTGTTTTTGCAGCATATGCCGTGTGATGTGATATGGCCAAGAAGGATGTGATGAATGAAATATATGTGATGTATGAGATTGATCATATTCTTGTAATAGGAATCACGACTTGCATGTCGATGAGTATGACAACCGGCAGGAGCCATAGGATTTGTCTTTATTTATTGTATGACCTGCGTGTCACTGAATAACGCCATGTAATTACTTTACTTCATTGCTAAACTGTTAGCCATAGTAGTAGAAGTAATAAGTTGGCGAGACAACTTCATGGAGACAGGATGATGGAGATCATGGTGTCATGCCGGTGACGATGATGATCATTGAGCCCCGAAGATGGAGATCAAAAGGAGCAAAATGATATTGGCCATATCATGTCACTATTTGATTGCATGTGATGCTTATCATGTTTATGCATCTTATTTTCTTAGAACGACGGTAGTAAATAAGATGATCCCTCATAATAATTTCAAGAAAGTGTTCCTCCTAACTGTGCACCGTTGCGAAAGATCGTTGCTTCGAAGCACCACGTGATGATCGGGTGTGATAGACTCTAATGTTCACATACAACGGGTGTAAGCCAGATTTACACACGTGAAACACTTAGGTTGACTTGACGAGCCTAGCATGTACATACATGGCCTCGGAACACAAGAGACCGAAAGGTCGAGAATGAGTCGTATAGTAGATACGATCAACATGAAGATGTTCACCGATGATGACTAGTCCGTCTCATGTGATGATCGGACACGGCCTAGTTGACTCGGATCATGTATCACTTAAGATGACGAGAGGGATGTCTATCTGAGTGGGAGTTCATTAGATGAACTTAGTTATCATGAACATAGTCAAAAGGACTTTGCAAATTATGCCATAGTTTGCGCTTTCGCTCTACTGTTTTAGATATGTTCCTAGAGAAAATATAGTTGAAAGTTGATAGTAGCAATTATGCAGAGTGGGTCCATAAACTGAGGATTGTCCTCATTGCTGCGCAGAAGGCTTATGTCCTTAATGCACCGCTCGGTGTGCTGAACCTCGAACGTCGTCTGTGGATGTTGCGAACATCTGACATACACGTTTTGATGACTATAGGATAGTTCAGTAATGTTAAACGGTTTAGAACTATGGCGCCGAAGACGTTTTTGAAACGTCGCGGAACATATGGGATGTTCCAAGGGCTGAAATTGGGATTTCAGGCTAGTGCCCACGTCAAGAGGTATGAGACCTCTGACAAGTTTCTTAGCCTACAAACCAAGGGAGAAAAGCTCAATCGTTGAGCTTGTACTTAGATTGTCTGGGTACAACAATCACTTGAATCGAGTGGGAGTTAATCTTCCAGATGAGATAGTGATGTTTCTCCAAAGTCATTGCCACCAAGCTACTAGAGCTTCGTGATGAACTATAACATATCAGGGATAGATATGATGATCCTTGAAATATTCGCGATGTTTGACACCGCGAAAGTGGAAATCAAGAAGGAGCATCAATTGTTGATGGTTAGTGAAACCACTAGTTTCAAGAAGGGCAAGGGCAAGAAGGGATACTTCATGATATGGCAAATCAGTTGCTGCTCTAGTGAAGAAACCCAAGGTTGAACCCAAACCCGAGACTAAGTGCTTCTGTAATGAGGGGAACAGTCACTGAAGAAGAACTACCCTAGATACTTGGTAGATGAGAAGGCTGGCAAGGTCGACAGAGGTATATTGGATATACATTATATTGATGTGTACTTTACTAGTACTCCTAGTAGCACCATGGTAATAGATACCGGTTCAGTTGCTAAGTGTTAGTAACTCAAAATAAAAGGCTACGGAATAAACGGAGACTAGCTAAAGGTGAGATGACGATATGTGTTGGAAGTGTTTCCAAGCTTGATGTGATCAAGCATCGCATACTCCCTCTACCATCGAGATTGGTGTTAAACCTAAATAATTGTTATTTGGTGTTTGCGTTGAGCATAGACATGATTGGATTATGTCTATCGCAATACGGTTATTCATTTAAGGAGAATAATGGTTACTCTGTTTATTTGAATAATACCTTCAATGGTCTTGCACCTAAAATGAATGGTTTATTGAATCTCGATCGTAGTGATACACATGTTCATGCCAAAGGATATAAGATAGTAATGATAATACCACATACTTGTGGCACTGCCATTTGAGTCATATTGGTATAAAACACATGAAGAAGCTCCATGTTGATGGATCTTTGGACTCACTCATTTTTGAAAAGATTGAGACATGCGAACCATGTCTATTGGTATATACGCATGAAGAAACTCCATGCAGATGGATCGTTTGGACTCACTTGATTTTGAATCACTTGAGTCATGCAAATCATACCACATGGGCAAGATGACTGAAAGGCCTCGTTTTGAGTGAAATGGAACAAGAAAGCAACTTGTTGGAAGTAATACATTTTGATGTGTGCAGTCCAATGAGTGCTCAGGCACACAGTGGATGTCGTTATGTTCTTACTTCACAGATGATTTGAGTAGATGCTGAGTATATTTACTTGATGAAACACAAGTCTGAATTATTGAAAGGTTCAAGTAATTTCAGAGTGAAGTTGAAGATCATCGTGACAAGAGGATAAATTTTTTATGATATGATCATATAGATGAATATCTGAGTTGTGAGTTTGCTATACAATTAAGAAATTGTGGAAATTGTTTTACAACTAATACCGCCTGGAACACCATAGTGTGATGGTGTGTCCGAACATCATAGATGCACCCTATTGGATATGGGGCATACCATGATGTCTCTTATCGAATTACCACTATCATTTATGGGTTAGGCATTAGAGACAACCGCATTCACTTCAAATAGGGCACCACGTAATTCTGTTGAGATGACAGTGTATGAACTATGGTTTAGAGAAACCTAGGCTATCATTTCTTGAAAGTTTGGGGCTGCGACGCTTATGTAAAAAAGTTTCATCCTGATAAGCTCGAACCCAAAGCAGATAAATACATCTTCATAGGACACCAAAAACAGTTGGGTATACCTCCTAATTCAGATCCGGAAGCAAAAGTAATTGTTTCTAGAAACGGGTCCTTTCTAGAGAAAAAGTTTCTCTCGAAAGAATTGAGTGGGAGGATGGTGGAGACTTGATGAGGTTATTGAACCATCACGTCAACCAGTGTGTAGCAGGGCACAAAAAGTTGTTCATGTGGCACCTACACCAATTGAAGTGGAAGTTGATGATAGTGATCATGAAACTTCGGATCAGGTCACTACCAAACCTCGTAGGACAACATGGACGCGTACTGCTTCAGAGTGGTACGGTAATCCTGTCTTGGAGGTCATGTTGCTAGACAACAATGAACCTACGAGCTATGGAGAACCGATGGTGGGTCCGGATTCTGACAAATGGCTCGAGGCCATAAAATCCGAGAGAGGATCCATGTATGAAGACAAAGTGTAAACTTTGGAAGTACTACTTGATGGTCGTAAGGCTGTTGGGTACAGATGGATCTTAAAAGGAAGACGGACAATGATGGTAAGTATCACCATTAAGAAAGCTCGACTTGTCATTAAGATGTTTTCCGACAAGTTCAAGGAGTTGACTATGATGAGACTTTCAAGAAGGGCAAGGGCAAGAAGGGATATTTCATGATATGGCAAATCAGTTGCTGCTCTAGTGAAGAAACCCAAGGTTGAACCCAAACCCGAGATTGGGTCACTGAAATATGCTATCTTCTGACCTCCACTATTGGTCACTGAAAGGTCACTGTTTTCAATATGTGACCTTTTTGTGACCAAAAACAGAAGGTCAAAAGCTGAGGGTCGTAAACTGACTATAGCGACCTTTCTTCTGGAATGGTCGTAGACATTTATGACAAAAAAAAAGGTTGTAGATTTTACGACCAATTATTTTGGTCACTAGCAATCCGACCACACCACGTCAGATCCACCGTGGCAAGCTGACGTGGCATAATTACGACCAAATGAAAAGGTCGTAAAATAGAATCAGCCCGGTCCATTTTAGCCGTCTACATGGGCCAAGCCCAATAATTCGGCCCGTTTAATATTTTTTTCTCTCTTTATTTTGCTTATGTGTATGGGCCTGGCCCAATAATTTGGCCTTTTATTTTCTGGGAATGGAGCCTTTTTCTGATGAATTTTTTTTATAGTCCACTATTTTTTTGGGCCACAGCCTTTTTGGTCTAGTTCGAATTTGGGCCTTGGCCTTTTTATTTTCTGCTATGCAGCCTTTTATAAAAAAAATTCTTACATTCATTTCCTTTTTTAGGCCCAAGCCTTTTTGGTCTAATTCTTGTTTGGGCCTTGGCCTTTTTAGATCCCAAGTTCTCATTTTGCATAACTTCACATAAAATAAACAATAAATAGAAAGGCCCAGGTGCACAAGTGATCCACAAGCCCAGGTGCACAAGTGATCCACGTAACTTCACAGAAAATAAACAATAACTCCACAACTTCACAAGTGATCCATAACTTCACAGGTTCACAAGATCACATAACTTCACAGGTTCAAACTAGGTAGCAATGCAACAAAATGCTCAAAGACAAACTTCACAGGTTCAAACTAGGTTCACAGCCATCAAACTAGACAGCAATGCTCAAGTTCAAAATGCTCAAACTACCTTAGCAGCACAGCCATCAAACTTCCTTAGCTCCAAAGAGAGCCATCAAGTGGGCTAAGTTCTCTTCCTGTTCTTGAGACTTCTTGCGCAGCAGCTCAAGTTCCTTGTCGCATGCAGCTTTAGATTCTTCCGCCTTCATCTTGATTGCCGCCAATTCTTCTTGCACCAGGTCAGCTTGAAGCTCGGACCTCTACAGCTTCTGCTCAAGGTCACGAACATGAGCAAATACTTCAGCAGTTGCTTTGCGGGAGTTGTTCCTAGATGACTGGAGCCCAACATTCGTGAGGAATGTGCTTTGCTTGACAGATTTCAACAGCACTTCTTCGACAATTTGAACAGTAGACTTTGGCTCTTCACCTTCTGGTACCGGCACGTCCTTCATTTCTTCCATCTCAAGCTAGCATATGGAGGAAAATGATAGGCATTAGTGGAGAAACCAAACCAGCACACAAATGGATTATTTGAAGTAACCAAACCAGCAAACAAAATCTATACAAGAAGATGATGACTAGTGACCTGGAGACATGCAATTGGAACAATATGATCGCTTCATTAAGCCTAGAATGGTGGTTCTATATAAGATGGCTTCCTGACTAACATTCAGATCAAATTTCATCATGTCATAAAAAAGGCAACAAATACCATCAAAGCATGGAACACATCATGGAACTATCTTCATTAAGCTGTTCTAATATCTTCATTAAGCCTAGCATGGAACTATAAGCATGGAACTATCAAACAACATCAAAGCATGGAACTGGCTCCAAATCAAACAGCATCAAATCATCAAAGCATCAAAGTTGGCATGGACAAAGCTGGCATCAAAGCTGGCATGAATCAAACAGGGCATGGACAAAGCATGGAGTGACTTACTATAGCAGTCTTGACTGGCTCTGAAAACCCGTGCTTCTTGCTGTTGTGGGTGGCCTTAAACAAGTCAATCGCAGACAGCTACTCACCCTTACGCTCTTCTTTCTGAAATGTTTTTCAACAAAAATCAAAATGTTATTCAGCAAGAATCAGAAATGTTATCCAACGAGGATCAAACGGTAAGGTCTCTAGAGAAAAGTTCTCACAGTGGAAAAAATGTGTGCTCTGTAGTGCCTGGAACCAGTTCTCTGATTGTACACGACTTTTTCTCGATTCATCTTGTTCGACACACAGGTTTCCTACAAAAAAGCACTAGCATATCATGTGTAGAACATAAAGCATCAAACAAAGCAGAGAGAAACCGTGTGTCTTGGGGTAGACCACATCTCCACCAGAGCTTGCCTTTCACCATCCGTCAGATCAGGTACCGGAGACTTGATGCTGACTTTATTTGCGGCTACGATATCAAAATACTTCTTCTTGATCTGATGGCGCCTGTTCTTTGAATTTTTTTGCAAAATATCTTTGCACGCGGTCTTGATGGTCTCCGTGTCCATGTTCATCTCAAAATTTGCCTACCAAGACAACAAACAAGGTAGGAACAATATTAGTGATCATGCATAGGTGTAACAGAAAATAGATAGCACATTAACTATGAAACAAGTAGCTTACAGCAACTTTCCCAATGTAGTTCTCCAATAGACTAGCATTTTTTTTGTATAGCTTGAAGTGAGGAAGAACCGGAAGATGGTTTCTTGCAACGAATCCACACTTAGAAGCAAGCTTTGCTGATTGCAGAGGCTTCTCTGGACGCTTCATCCCTTCGGCAATTTGGATAGGCACTCTCTAGCCCTTTGCCCTTTCTAGGTCTAGTCTTGGTAGTCATTGCATCTGAAAATGAAATTGAACTCATAAATTAGAATAGAAATCGACAAATGCAGGAATCGACAAAAGCATACATGATCCTTCCATTTGGAAAATGCACTAGTAAAAGATAGCATTGCAAAGGTCAACTTCCCTGGTTGAAGCACAAGTTGCCGTTCTTCTTCATTGATGACAGCATTCCTGTCAATAGAAGGTGCAACAGGGCTGAGGTCTGTGTGGACAGTGCCTGCTTCATCAATGCAGATGATTCCTCCTTCATCTAGGCAGACAGTGCCACTTCCATCCATGCTGAGAGTGGTTCCTTCATCCATGGGCGGCAACTCATCACCCATTTGCACCGAGGTCTCAGAGTCCATGTGCAGCAGACTTTCCTGATGGTTCATCGCAGTCGCCATCTGTGCTTTCTGCCTTGTGACTCTATCAAGGGCAGGTTCATTAGGTTCCAGGATCCTCTTTTTTTGTCCTGGAGCTGGGGCCATCACCCTTCCTGGAGGCATTGTAGCAGATGTTTCTGAGCTCTTCTTCTTCTTGCTGACTGTCTTCTTAACACCAAGCCTCTTCGGCCTAGATTCCTTCAGTGCCTCGTATAAACATCACGGAAAAAAGCATTAGATCACAAGAGAAATATGTGAGCACAAGGAATAACATAGCATAAAAGAACCCCAGCCCTCCAAGCAAGACAGAGTTTGCACCTTAACAGTCTTGCTCACTACAACATCATCCACTTCCTCTCCATCAATAACTTCATCCTCCTTAGGATTCTACTCTGGGTCATCATTGATAACTCCACTACCTTCTCGAACCTCATCACTTCTACCTTCTCGTACATCATTTGTTTTCCTAATCATCGACGCTATTGCACCGATGCCAAGGGATCGGAACAGCTGATTGTTCCTCATGATATTTCTAGCCTTAACCTTCTCGTACTCGGTGAGAGGCTCTTCTTTGCATGATAAAGGAAACGTAACTATTAGGTGAATGTTTGGAATGCATGGACAGACAGCCAAACATATCTTATGAAATTTTATTATCATTTAATCCTAGTTATTCAGGTAAGGAAGACTAACAGCACACATGCACAATTAGGCCATCTTATTCAGATTGCAGCAATACATTTCACTTAGCATATTAAGACACATATTTTATGAAACTGACAGTATAACCACAAGGAGCAAGCTGCATACGAACGGTTGGCCTCACGTTTGACCTGGTTATCCTTGCCATGGATGATCTTGAGGTGGTGCTTGCAAAATAGAATAAACAACAATCAGATACAACAGGGATAAAGTAAAATGATGCACTTGTATCAATAAAGGAAAGCATTTGGACCAACATGCACATACACTAATGTACTGTTATTAGTTAAGCAAACATGTAAGTGCACTAAACAAGCATGCATGTACAGTGCAAATATATGTACACTAAACAAGCAAGCAAGCAAAGTTCTACTGATAGAAACAAGCAAGCAATGAAGGAAATTGAAAAGAAGCAAGCAAATACTATTGATATAAACCCTATTAATAAGCAAACAAGTAGCTTCTTCTCCATGTGCTACTAATACAAGCAAGTACTGCTGATGGAAACCCTAATTAAGCATGTATGCTTGCAAGCAACATGTATGTTAGCAAGCAAGCAACATGAACTAGTGAATTGGTGTCATGTACACATGCTTAGACAGTCTGACAGCAAGCTAGACGAGTATATCATGAGGACCTTCAAAACAACTAGATGTTTCCACTAGTAAAGCATGAAACAACAGTGCTTGCAGAAGTACAAAAGAGATGAAAAAATTATTCTCAACTGCTCAATAAAGTTCCCGGTCTTTGCAACAACAACAAAAAAAAGGCGAGAGGGCCACACGGGACGGCCTCTATGCTGATAAAGAAATGCTCATCTAAATCATGTAATTCCACTATAGGTTGGTGACTGAACGCAGCACCGTCTACTTACTGTATGCGGCTTACATCATGACAGCATTCACTTGGCCATACATCTCATTAGAGAGATACGGCATGAACATCAGGTTCAGAAACATCAGTGACACAGCGCCCCGCTCACAAGTGTGGTAAACACGCCACGAACCAGACCAACGCACAAGCACAATATAACCAAACGCACAGGAAACACACCCATAACCTCAAAACAACAGGAATGGGCAGCATGAGAGGCCCTGAGGGGCACCTTCTCCAAGTGCTACTGATACAAGCTAAGTAACTAAATCATACACAAGCTACATGAACCAGAGGGAGGTCTTCCTCAAACCCCATCCACTTCCTCATCCATCCCCATCCCCTAAAATCATGCACTTCCTCTCTATCCTCTACATGAACCCTAAACCATGAGGAGGATCAAACAAACCACCAGGAGCTCCACGAGTATCAAACAAGCATTTTTTTTAAGATTATGACATGAAAGATCCAAACAAATAAACAATATATCTGATAAACGGTGCCTTAAACCACCAGCACTACAAGTGCACAAGGACACGCATGCAACATAACCAACTGGGACCCAAGCCAAGCACCATGAGTGAATCTGGTGAGCATGTTCTGGATCAGAAGGGTTCGAGCAGGGAGCAAGGAGCCGACGCTTGAATCCTAACCCTAGATCGACAAGAAAACGAATCCTAACCCTAGATCGACATGAACAAGAACAAGAACCAGGAGCTCAATGAACATGAACAAGAACCACCAGGAGCTCGTAGATCAACCGAATCCTAACCCTAGATCGACATATCCTAACCCTAGATCAACCGAATCCTAACCCTAGGTCGACCAGGAGGGGGATCTACCGAACCCTAGAAGATCGAGGGGAGAGGGGAGAGGAGAGGGGTACCTGTCGCCGTCGTCGATCGTTGATGATGTGGATGATGTAGCCACCGTCGCCGATGTACTCCCTGTCATAGCCCGGGCGGTCGATGTAGCTGTCGATGTAGCAATCGTCGTCGAGGGGAGAGAGATAGGTGGATTCGTCGTCGGGGTGGGCGACGCACCGCGGCGCGGCGGGGCGGCGCAGCGGCGTGCCGAGGCGGCACGGAGTGGGAGCGGGGCGGCGCTAGGGTGGGGAATGGGAGAGGGAGGGGAAATTTTGGGAGGGGAGGGGAGGGGATCCCGCGTGTTTTGTGGGAGAGGGGTGCTGGGTCATGCATGATAGTGGGAGAGAAGTGGTGGGAAATTTTGGTGGGATGGGAGGGAAATTTTGGTGGGGTGGGAGGGAAATTTTCACCAGTTTTTTTAGGTTTTGAGGCAGAAAAATTAGGTTTTTTTGTACACTTTGTAGAAATGATGGTTAAAATCATACCGAGTAGCTCAAGAAAACATCCGTATTGCAAGTTTAGTATTTTTGCTAGTTGGTAGGCCACATTTGATGATGTGACACGGAGGTCTCCCATTTTTTTGATTTTTTTTGAATTTTTTACGGTGTTTTCAAAAACCAGCCGATTTTGTCGCGGCGGCCGTCCGTGGCTAGGGTTTGAGGCGTGCCAATCTGTTGTCGATTTTGTGATGAAATGCCTACCTGTGAAGCTAAAAAGCATTTTTGGCAAAAATAACGGGCAAGCTATGGAGGACCCGCACTTCAAATTCCAGTCGGTTCCAGCTGAATCGGCCGAAGGTGGTCTGAATTGCCGAGAGTAGCTACGAGGGTCGGAAATGCATGCTTTTTGGCTACCGTCCGTAAAACATGGTCTACTTTGAGATAGACATGGAATGGCGCCGTTTAGGGTGACCCTCCTTGTAGCCGCTTCACGAAAAATGCATGCCTTTAGCATTCAAAAAATGAAAAACGGTTTTTCTTGGTAAACAAGTTGGAACCTCACTTTGGCAACATTGTTTGCCATCACAAGACGGAGGCATGCGCCAAATTTGGGCATATTATCAGAAACTATTCATCGGATGCGGCCATATCATTGCTAGTTTGGCTTGAAAGCCATGAATCTTCGTTCATAGTAGGTCGTTTTTGATAACACCTTTTCAAGAAAAACATCCGTATTGCAAGTTTAGTATTTTTGCTAGTTGGTAGGCCACATTTGATGATGTGACGCGGAGGTCTCCCATTTTTTTGATTTTTTTTGAATTTTTTACGGTGTTTTCAAAAACCGGCTGATTTCGTCGCGGCGGCCGTCCGTGGCTAGGGTTTGAGGCGTGCCAATATGTTGTCGATTCTGTGATGAAATGCCTACCTGTGAAGCTAAAAAGCATTTTTGGCAAAAATAACGGGCAAGCTATGGAGGACCAGCAGTTGAAATTCCAGCCGGTTCCAACTGAATTGGCCGAAGGTGGTCTGAATTGCCGGGAGTAGCTACGAGGGTCGGAAATGCATGCTTTTTGGCGACCGTCCGTAAAACAGGGTCTACTTTGAGATAGACATGGAATGGCGCCGTTTGGGGTGACCCTTCTTGTAGCCGCTTCACGAAAAACGCATGCCTTTAGCATTCAAAAAATGAAAAACGGTTTTTCTTGGTAAACAAGTTGGAACCTCGCTTTGGCAACGTTGTTTGCCATCACAAGACGGAGGCATGCGCCAAATTTGGGCATATTATCAGAAATTATTCATCGGATGCGGCCATATCATTGCTAGTATGGCTTGAAAGCCATGAATCTTCGTTCATGGTAGGTCGTTTTTGAGAACACCTTTTCAAGAAAACATCCGTATTGCAAGTTTAGTATTTTTGCTAGTTGGTAGGCCACATTTGATGATGTGACGCGGAGGTCTCCCATTTTTTTGATTTTTTTTTGAATTTTTTACGGTGTTTTCAAAAATTGGCCGATTTCGTCGCGGCGGCCGTCCGTGGCTAGGGTTTGAGGCGTGCCAATCTGTTGTCGATTCTGTGATGAAATACCTACCTGTGAAGCTAAAAAGCATTTTTGGCAAAAATAACGGGCAATCTATGGAGGACCCGCAGTTCAAATTCCAGTCGGTTCCAGCTGAATTGGCCGAAGGTGGTCTGAATTGCCGGGAGTAGCTACGAGGGTCGGAAATGCATGCTTTTTGGCTACCGTCCATAAAACAGGGTCTACTTTGAGATAGACATGGAATGGCGCCGTTTAGGGTGACCCTCCTTATAGCCGCTTCACGAAAAATGCATGCCTTTAGCATTCAAAAAATGAAAAACGGTTTTTCTTGGTAAACAAGTTGGAACCTCACTTTGGCAACATTGTTTGCCATCACAAGACGGAGGCATGCGCCAAATTTGGGCATATTATCAGAAACTATTCATCGGATGCGGCCATATCATTGCTAGTTTGGCTTGAAAGCCATGAATCTTCGTTCATAGTAGGTCGTTTTTGATAACACCTTTTCAAGAAAAACATCCGTATTGCAAGTTTAGTATTTTTGCTAGTTGGTAGGCCACATTTGAAGATGTGACGCGGAGGTCTCCCATTTTTTTGATTTTTTTTGAATTTTTTACGGTGTTTTCAAAAACCGGCTGATTTCGTCGCGGCGGCCGTCCATGGCTAGGGTTTGAGGCGTGCCAATCTGTTGTCGATTCTGTGATGAAATGCCTACCTGTGAAGCTAAAAAGCATTTTTGGCAAAAAATAACGGGCAAGCTATGGAGGACCCGCAGTTGAAATTCCAGCCGGTTCCAACTGAATCGGCCGAAGGTGGTCTGAATTGCCGGGAGTAGCTACGAGGGTCGGAAATGCATGCTTTTTGGCGACCGTCCGTAAAACAGGGTCTACTTTGAGATAGACATGGAATGGCGCCGTTTGGGATGACCCTTCTTGTAGCCGCTTCACGAAAAACGCATGCCTTTAGCATTCAAAAAATGAAAAACGGTTTTTCTTGGTAAACAAGTTGGAACCTCGCTTTGGCAACATTGTTTGCCATCACAAGACGGAGGCATGCGCCAAATTTGGGCATATTATCAGAAATTATTCATCGGATGCGGCCATATCATTGCTAGTATGGCTTGAAAGCCATGAATCTTCGTTCATGGTAGGTCGTTTTTGAGAACACCTTTTCAAGAAAACATCCGTATTGCAAGTTTAGTATTTTTGCTAGTTGGTAGGCCACATTTGATGATGTGACGCGGAGGTCTCCCATTTTTTTGATTTCTTTTTGAATTTTTTACGGTGTTTTCAAAAATTGGCCGATTTCGTCGCGGCGGCCGTCCGTGGCTAGGGTTTGAGGCGTGCCAATCTGTTGTCGATTCTGTGATGAAATGCCTACCTGTGAAGCTAAAAAGCATTTTTGGCAAAAATAACGGGCAAGCTATGGAGGACCCGCAGTTCAAATTCCAGTCGGTTCCAGCTGAATCGGCCGAAGGTGGTCTGAATTGCCGGGAGTAGCTACGAGGGTCCGAAATGCATGCTTTTTGGCTACCGTCCGTAAAACAGGGTCTACTTTGAGATAGACATACGTGGCTAGGGTTTGAGTCATGTTTTTAGCATTCAAAAAATGAAACTTATATTGTTTCATACATGAGCATGCACAAAACCCCATAATTTTATCTTTCATCCATGAGCATGCATAAAAATTCCAATTCCCATCAATTACCAAACTAAATATTCATTTTTAAGAAATTGACATGTTTAGATGACACTGTCATACAACATCCATGAGCATGCACAATATTAAACCTGACATACTTAACATTGACATGTTCAGATTACACTAACAAGCTTAAACCCAACATGCTTAACATTGCCACTTCATTTTCTTAACATCTTCACTCCTCCTTCTTCTCCTTCATCAACCTGATGCGCTCAGAGTGGCGAATCCCAACGCTGATGTACTCCTCTACCACAATTGGCATGGTCCTGTCGCCCAGCTGTGGAATCGCCGGTGCCACTACCATCGCGAGGTCATCGTCAGGCACCACCATCACGAGGTCAGCGTCAGGCACCACAATCATAAGGTCGTCGTCAGCCACCACCATAGCAGGGTCGTCGTCAGCCACCACCATAGCAAGGTCGTCGTCAGCCACCACCATAGAAAGGTCGTCATCCCCTCTGCTCCTCTTCTTGCCCACTTTGCTCCTCGTCATCCCCGCTTTGCTCCTCGTCATCCCCGCTGCTGCTCCCACTTCCTAGCCAAATGCAACAAAGTGTGAACATGGTGTTGTCATCGTGCTGGTAGAGGAAGCCAAAAGGACAGGAAGAAGAGAGGGAGAGAGCTTACTGGCATCGTCGTCGTGCTGGTAGTACATGCGGCACATGGTGTTGTCGAACATCTTCACGGTGAACATGGCGTCGCTGTCATAGCGGAAGACAAGGAAGTACCCGAGCTGTAGCTCATGGGCGCGGGCGAAATGCTCCCAGTCGGGCCCTAGGTACATGTGGCCTTCACCATCGAACACCACCGACACGTCCCACAGCCTGTGAAGCCCGCTGCCGGCCTCCCGCAGCTTCACTTTGTGGGGCTCACGGCCGGCGAGCATCTTCGCAAACTTGTCAGGCAGCCTCTGCAGCGAGGGTCAAGCAGTGGTTAATTGTGGCAATCAAGCACTAGACAGCAGAGTGATGATAAAGAAATGAGTGATGATAAACATACCTGCCTACTGCAAGATTTCTCAATTACGATCTCGAAGAACTCGAAACCTTCCAAGCCAGCCATCTCACTTCTCTAAAAAGCAACATCAATAGCATAGTAAACTAACACAGCAACAGCACCATCATCAGGTGACCACCAACATCAACAACACTAAAATCTACTATAAATTGACCAAAACACAGCAATATAAATTAACCAGAACCATATCTATTATAAATGGACCAATAGTGTATAGCTACATAGCAGAAAATACTTCATGCAAGAAAATTATAGCAGGAAATACTTCATGCATCATCAAGAGATTATGATCATTTCTGACACTGGCCTTTCTCAACCTTTTTAGTTAGCATAATCACATTACATGATGCACACATATGCAAACTTCTATGAATATAACATCAAAACAGAAAAAACAAGAGACCAAGAAAATCTTAGCAGTGCAAACACCTAGATAGAATTGTATTTGTACACATCAGAACATAAGCACCAACATAGCAGTGCTTAGAATGATCACATTGTATTTGTACACCTACATAGCAGTGCTTAGCCACTCGGGTAAAACATTACAAAAAGAAAAACAAATTAGAACACACGAGTGTCTCACTGCCTGATAATGCTCATACAAGTGTCTCATACTTGCTACCTTATCTAATTCCTTAACTGAATCCTTAACTGAATACTTGACAGCATAATCCTTAACTGAATCAATTCCCACTAATCAAACCCTAATCTAATCCAACCCTAATATAATCTAATGCAGTCCCAATCAAACCCTAACCAACTCAAACCCTAATCCAATCCCTATCTAATCTAATCCAATCTAGGCGACGGCAAGAACCCTAATCTAACCAGTAGCAGAAAACTAATCCAACCAGGAAGGAGAGAGAGAGGAAGCATTCATACCTTGGGAGAGAGAGGAAGGACTCGGTGGTGGTGGGAGAGGAAGGAGTCGGTAGCGGTGGGAGAGGAAGGAGCCGACGGTGATGGGGAGGCCGGCGGTGGGAGAGGAAGGAGCCGGCGGCGGTGGACGGCGCCATCGATGGAGAGGAGGAGCGGGTCGAGTGGTGAGGAGAAGTGGGGAAAAGAGAGGGAGCGGGTCCACTTATCAGAGAAGTGGGGAAAAGAGAGGGAGCGGGTCGACTGGTTTGATATATTAGAAAGGGTGGGCAAAAAATGTGAAACAACAGCCTCTTCCTAGCCCAGTGGTCGAAACACAGTGAAATAAGCGCCAGGTCGTGCGTTCGAGCCCCCGCACGCGCAATTTTTTTGGCCGCGCGCATATTTTTGGTAGCTTGGGTACAATAGCAAAATGGCCCACTTGTCAGCGAGTGGGTCGAGTGGCCTACTTGTCAGTGAGGTGCGTGCTTGATACTTGACTAGTTTGATATATTTAAAAGGGTTGGCATAGAGTGGAAGACCAGTAATCTCCTCCTAGCCCAATGGTAGTAACATAGTGAAACAAGCGCACGGTCGTGGGTTTGAGTCCCCGCAGGCGCATATTTTTTGCTCGCTGAAGCAAAATTCAGTTAAACATTCAGTTGAAGCAAAATTCAGTTAAACATTCAGTTCTGACCAAAATTCAGTTAAAATAGCATCTTCAGTTCAAAAAATAGCATCTTCAGCTCCATGCCATCAGAACACAACATCTCAATTCAGTTCAAAAAAACTTCATGAAACATAACATCTCAATTCAGTTCAAAATAGCAAGCATAACAGCTACAAAAACTACATTTTGCTCCATATTACAAAAACTACATTTTGCTGCTGGAATCTTAAAACATCCTTTTGCTCCATATTGCTACAACCATCAGGATCATCATTTTTCTACAACCATCAGGATCACATCATTTTGCTCCTAGAATCTTCAAGCATTTTTCTACCTCGAGAGAAGATTGATCACATCAGGTCACATAGATACCAAAACAAAGAACATGAATTAACAGTATTTACCTTTGCCAGTCCATTCGCTTCTCATCGTCGTCGATACGAAAACAAGGAACTCTATGCCCACTCCTGTTTTCCTCATCATCACTACAATATTGCAGCATAGTATGATCAGTCCGGTTTTCCTCATCCTCGCTCTCATGTTCATCCGCTACCACCTTTCTTCTTTTCTTGATGCCTTCAACTGTTGCAGCACCAACGATCACACATTCCCGGTCCCTTCGCACTCTGCTTTGCACCGGAACTTCCATAGAGTCATCATCAGCTTGCAACGGAACTTCCGTAGAGTGATCATCTTGGTATGTTAGTCCACCATCACCGGGGCCCTTTTCCACTTCTGTTTCAGTCACACTCCACAAGTGTCTATGCTCAAATTTTTTCACAACTCGCCATTTTCCGTGCAAAAGAGTGTCTGGCAGATAAAACACCATTGTTGCTTGTGTTGTTAGAATAAAGGGACCACTCTTATACCAGCACCTTGCAGTGTTGATGCTTTTGAAGTGGCCATCATATTTGACAAAAGAGTCTCTCTTCTTCTTGCTACCAAGCTCAAACCAGACACAGTGAAATAAGACAACCGAGCGATGGATGCCACCACTAGAGTTGTACTGCAACTCTACGATGCTTCTCAACTGACCATAGAAGTCAATGATCTCACGATCATGTGACCCCTCTGTGACGATTCCACTATTCTGTGTCTTCCTTTTTTCCTTGCGGTCAACGGTGTGGTACCGGACACCGTCAGCAATGCATGCTGAATACACTCTCACTCGCTTATCCGGTAAGCATGCCAAAGCAAATAGATCATCACTGACCTTCTTCTCCTCATGCAACTTTCCAATCTGCACAAATAAACCATTTAGCAAACAATGGTATTAAACAATTGGTGAATAACACAGAAAACATAAAACATGTGGCTAAAGATCTCACATGATTCTTAAACCACTTAGCAAACCCCTTGGCAACCCTTTTATCAACATGGATATTACTTTGTTCCTGATTTAACTCTTCCTTGCATTTCCTGCAATGCCAACAAAACATGTGAATTAAAACATTAGGCTGGTGCCAACCCAAGCAAAAAATATATATAATGAGTGCACAAGATATAACGTACTCAATATATGGTAGAACCTCGGCGCAATTGCTGAGCACAAACCAAACCATCTTGTCATACTCATCACCAGCCTCCAAGTATTGTGAGGCTCCAAGAAAGTTCACACTATGGTTGAAAACAGAGACATCACCACTTTGCGAATCAGACCGCTCTCTATTTCTGCCCGGCCGGTTCCATCTTGTTTCCACATCGCCAAAGTATCTAGAGCAAAAAGCCAAGCACTCGTCAACGACATATGCTTCAGCAATAGAACCTTCAGGTCTTGCCGTGTTTCGCACATAACGCTTACAAGTAAGCAGCCTTCTTTCGATTGGGTACATCCAACCGTATTGCACAGGGCCTCTAAGCATTGCCTCTTTTGGTAAGTGCACTGCCAAATGGACCATCACGGTGAAGAAAGCTGGAGGGAAAATCTTCTCGATCTTGCAAAGAATAATTGGGATTTCTTTTTCAAGTCTTTCCAGGACAGTTAACTTGAGTGTTTTGCAGCACAGTTCTCTAAAGAAATTTCCCAGCTCAACAACCGCTTCATATATATCCTTGTCCATGATTCCTCGGAGGCCCGACAGTAAAATCCTTTGGAGGAGGATGTGACAATCATGAGTTTTTAGTACTGAAAGCTTGAATCCATCAGAAGTAACACACTTTGCTAGGTTAGCAGCATAACCATCTGGAAATTTCACCGCTCTTAGGAATTCACAGAATGCAAGCTTTTGTTCTTTACTCATTGTATACCATGCTCGTGGCATTTCAAATGAATCTTCATCTTCATTGTGCTGTAGATGCAAATATTCTCTTATGCCCATGTCCTCCAAATCAAGCCTAGAACTAACCGTGTCCTTTGTCTTCCCTTCAATGTTCAGAAACGTCCCTAGCAGATTCTCGCATATGTTTTTCTCAATGTGCATTACATCGAGATTATGCCTTAATTTCATATCAGCCCAGTATGGCAGGTCCCACAAACAAGACCTCTGGTCCCAACATTGACCTTCCTCACGCTTTCTTTTCTTCGCCAGCTTTCCTGGTCTCACATCTTTCACCTTTTCAAGTTGCTGCTCCAGCTCTTCTTTAGTGAATTCAGCTGGCTTGTCACGGGTTTCATTCTCACCATTAAAATCTTTGCTTCTTCGCCAGCGATGGTTTCGGGGAAGAAAGCGGCGGTGCCCAATATAGCAGATCTTGCTCCTTATTCTCTTTGAGCAAGGGTCTTTGTCACAATGGACACAATCCTGATAACCCGCTGTGATCCTCCCAGACAGAGTGTGCAGAGCCGGGAAATCATGGATGGACCATATGATTGCAGCACGTAGATGAACTTTTCTTTCGGACTCAAAGCATCGTATGTAGGTACACCAGTCCAGAGCTGGAGTAGTTCTTCTACGAGGGGCTCCATAAAGAGATCAAAATCCTTTCCTGGAGACTCTGGACCCGGGATAAGCAATGACATCATGAAGTTGGACTGATCCATGCATGCCCATGGTGGCTGGTTGTACGGCACCACAAAAACTGGCCACATGCTATAAGATGTGCTCATGTTCCCAAACGGATTAAACCCATCTGTGGCAATGCCAAGTTTTATGTTCCTTGGATCTGCAGCAAAATCTATATGTATACGGTCAAACTCTTTCCATGCCTCTCTGTCCGCTGGATGGCTCAGCTCATTGCCCACAGGTTGCCGCTTCAGCTTGTGCCACTGTACCTCACGCGATGATTTCTTCGAGATGAACATCCGCTGCAGCCTTGGTATCAAGGGAAAGTGCCTCGTACCTTCTCCGGTATTGACTTCTTCCCATTAGCATCTTTCCACCTAGATGCATTGCATTTTGGACAGTTGTCATGCTTTGCTAAATCCTTCCGAAACAAGACACAGTTATTTGGGCACACATGTATTGACACATAACCTAACCCCAGCCTGCAGATTATGCTCAATGCTTCATCATAAGATCTGGGAACACAACTATCAGGGAATTGCAAGCTCAAAAGACGGAGTATTGCGTTGAATGCGGCATTGCAAATCCGGTAGAAATACTTGATGTGGAGTAACTTCACGGTGAAGGTAAATCTTGAAAATTTACCCCCTTCATGAGTTGTGCGCTTCGCCTCCTCTAACACCTCAGCAAACAATGACTTCTGTCCATCAGCACGATCTTCAGCATCGTACAAATCCTTCAATAGGTCAGGAATCCTATCATCTTCATGCCCATCCTCTTCCTCCAAAATAGCATTATCTCACAAAAACTTTTCCATGAAATCAATGCCAGCATCACCACCACCCATCATATGAGGGGCCTCTGTATTAGCTTCAAAATGTTGAGGTTGACTGTCCAAAGGTTCTCCATGATATATCCATCTATCATATGTGCTGGACATCCCATTAAGAAGCAGATGATCTTCCACTCTTCCTTGAGCCATTCTTGGACGGTTGAGGCATTCGCAGCATGGGCAAAGAATGTGAGCATCTTTGGCAAAATTTGCCCGAACAAAGGCCATGAAATCGTCAACTCCTTTCATATGTTCTTTCGAAAACTTTCTAACTCCTTTTCTAATCCAACTTCTGTCCATTTGCCAAAGACAACAAATTGTTGCAACTTAGCAAATCAATCTAAGTGCATCAACTTTATATGCTAACTGCCTAAGCACAACATTCAGATATTTCCAATTTCTCACTACTTTAGTCCAGTTCACATGGTTTACTGATTTCACATGGGAGCAATAAAAAGTAGTTCAAATGGAAATACAGATTTCACATGGGAGAAAAGAAAAGCTAACTAAAACGTATTTTGGTTCACAAAAAAACAAAGGTGGTTAAACAACCAAGAATATATGCTGCCACTAAGAACTATTTTGGTTAAACCACCAACAATAACACCACTGTAAATTTACGTGAATGCCATTTCCAAGATTGCATCAAATCTACATCAATGAGATTTTTCCTAGTTTACATCTAATCTACATCAATATTCAGGTCCTTTAACAGTTTTGAGACTGAAATTTTAGAGGTGTAACATCAAATCTACATCAACCCCAGGATCCTGTTTCAGGGAAAGACCAACTTGAGCTCTGTTTTATTGATTGCTGACAACGTAATTTACCAGTAATAATTGACTGAATTCCAAAAGAATTCTTAACAATGTCATCAACAACAATTCTCCTAATAATTTCATCAACAGAAATTCTCTTCACAATTTCTACCAAATTCATCAATGACATTTCCAACAGATTTTTCCAAGCTTACAACAAACCTACATCAAATCAGAGGTGCAACACAGGAAAATCTGAGGCAAATCAGAGGCAAGGAGAGGATAGGGGGAGAGGGGTGCATACCGGGAGGTGTGCTTGCGGCGGAGAGGGGGGAGAGGAGTCCCCCATGCTCGGCGAGCTGCTCCTGTCGTGGACAAGGCGAGCGGCGAGGCCGTGGGCAAGGTCACCGGCGGCGAGGTCGCCGTTCTTGTCGTGGGCAAAGCGAGCGGCCCCTGCTGGTCGCTTCGGCCGCCGTTCGTGCCCCCGCCCCCACCACCGTCAGTCGCCCACACCCCTGCTTCGCCTCCACGCCCTTGCCTCGCCTCCGCCCCCTACTGGTTACCTCCACTGCCGGCCCCGCCCCCGCCTCCGCCCCTGCTAGTTGCTTCCGCCGCGAGGCCGTGGGCGAGGTCACATGCAGCAAGGTCATGGGCAAGGCGAGTGTCCCCTATTGGTTGCTTCGGCCGCCAGCCCCGCCCGCCGGTCGCCGCCTGCTCGCCGCCCACCGGCCCCGCCCTCGTCCGTTGCTTGTTTCCGCCGCCGCCCGCCGCCACCTGGTCGAAAGACCTAGAAAAACGCTAACTGTTGCTCTGTTCGATGCCACCCACCTGGTCGGAAGGCCCCACTTGTCACTGATACGAGAGAGTTGTGGTTTTATATAATGTATAGATAAGTTCCCATACCTGAGCAACTGTCCCTCTCTAGCCCAGCGGTAGCAAGCGAGTGAAGCAAGCGCAAGGTCGTGGGTTCGAGTCCCCGCTAGCGCACATTTTGTGTGTGAATTAAGCACTCGGCCCCTCCTGTCAAATGGGTCCTGCATGTCAGTGTGTGCCCCGTCTGTTGTTGAATATTAATATTTAACAAAAAAATGACACCTAGACAGTGACACATAAGCGAGGTTGCTGAGGTGGCTGCCTAATCATCCTAATTCATTCAAAATCAAGTGTAGTGACCATGTTATATTGGTCGTTATCAGCTAGGCGTGAGGCAGTGGACAGTGCTTCCCGCTTTTATGACCATTTCCTGTAATGGCATTATGACCTTTCTGACCATAATGGTCGTTATAGGTTAGGGTTTGGAGCCCCCCCCCCAACAGCTTTTGACCTATTGGTCTAAAATGGTCATAAATTTATGACCAATTCTTCCAGGGTCACTAACAAAAGGTCACTAGTTGACATATTTCTTGTAGTGGTAATAGATATTGGTTCAGTTGCTAAGTGTTAGTAACTCGAAATAAAAGGCTACGGAATAAACGGAGACTAGCTAAAGGTGAGATGACGATATGTGTTGGAAGTGTTTCCAAGCTTGATGTGATCAAGCATCGCATACTCCCTCTACCATCGAGATTGGTGTTAAACCTAAATAATTGTTATTTGGTGTTTGCATTGAGCATAGACATGATTGGATTATGTCTATCGCAATAGGGTTATTCATTTAAGGAGAATAATGGTTACTCTGTTTATTTGAATAATACCTTCAATGGTCTTGCACCTAAAACGAATGGTTTATTGAATCTCGATCGTAGTGATACACATGTTCATGCCAAAAGATATAAGATAGTAATGATAATACCACATACTTGTGGCACTGCCATTTGAGTCATATTGGTATAAAACACATGAAGAATCTCCATGTTGATGGATCTTTGGACTCACTCGTTTTTGAAAAGATTGAGACATGCGAACCATGTCTATTGGTATATACGCATGAAGAAACTCCATGCAGATGGATCGTTTGGACTCACTTGATTTTGAATCACTTGAGTCATGCAAATCATACCACATGGGCAAGATGACTGAAAGGCCTCGTTTTGAGTGAAATTGAACAAGAAAGCAACTTGTTGGAAGTAATACATTTTGATGTGTGCAGTCCAATGAGTGCTCAGGCACGCAGTGGATGTCGTTATGTTCTTACTTCACAGATGATTTGAGTAGATGCTGAGTATATTTACTTGATGAAACACAAGTCTGAATTATTGAAAGGTTCAAGTAATTTCAGAGTGAAGTTGAAGATCATCGTGACAAGAGGATAAAATGTCTATGATATGATCATAGATATGAATATCTGAGTTATGAGTTTGCTATACAATTAAGACATTGTGGAATTTGTTTTACAACTAATACCGCCTGGAACACCATAGTGTGATGGTGTGTCCGAACATCATAGATGCACCCTATTGGATATGGGGCATACCATGATGTCTCTTATCGAATTACAACTATCGTTTATGGGTCAGGCATTAGAGACAATCGCATTCACTTCAAATAGGGCACCACGTAATTCTGTTGAGATGACAGTGTATGAACTATGGTTTAGAGAAACCTAGGCTGTCGTTTCTTGAAAGTTTGGGGCTGCGACGCTTATGTGAAAAAGTTTCATCCTAATAAGCTCGAATCCAAAGCGGATAAATACATCTTCATAGGACACCCAAAACAGTTGGGTATACCTCCCAATTCAGATCCAGAAGCAAAAGTAATTGTTTCTAGAAACGGGTCCTTTCCAGAGAAAAAGTTTCTCTCGAAAGAATTGAGTGGGAGGATGGTGGAGACTTGATGAGGTTATTGAACCATCACTTCAACCAGTGTGTAGCAGGGCACATGAAGTTGTTCCTGTGGCACCTACACCAATTGAAGTGGAAGTTGATGATAGTGATCATGAAACTTCAGATCAAGTCACTACCAAACCTCGTAGGACAACATGGACGCGTATTGCTTCAGAGTGGTACGGTAATCCTGTCTTGGAGGTCATGTTGCTAGACAACAATGAACCTATGAGCTATGGAGAACCGATGGTGGGACCGGATTCTGACAAATGGCTCGAGGCCATAAAATCCGAGAGAGGATCCCTGTATGAAAACAAAGTGTAAACTTTGGAAGAACTACTTGATGGTCGTAAGGCTGTTGGGTACAGATGGATCTTAAAAGGAAGACGGACAATGATGGTAAGTATCACCATTAAGAAAGCTCGACTTGTCATTAAGATGTTTTCCGACAAGTTCAAGGAGTTGACTACAATGAGACTTTCTCACTCGTAGCGATGCTAAGAGTCTGTTGGAATTATATTAGCAATTACTGCATGATTTATGAAATCTTGCAGATATGATGTCAAAACATTGTTTCCTCGATGATATTCTTGAGGAAAGGTTGTATGTGATACAACCAAAAGGTTTTGTCAATCCTGAAAGATGCTAACAAGTACGCAAAGCTCTAGCAATCCTTCTAAGGACTGGAGTAAGCATCTCGGAGTTGGAATATACGCTTTGATGAGATGATCAAAGATTTTGGGTTTATACAATGTTTATGAGAAACTTGTATTTCCAAAGAAGTGAGTGGGAGCACTATAGCATTTCTGATGAGTATATGTTGTTGACATATTGTTGATCGGAAATGATGTAGAATTTCTGGAAAGCATAAAGGGTTATTTGAAAAGTGTTTTTCAATGGAAACCCTGGATTAAGCTACTTGAACATTGAGCATCAAGATCTATAAGGATAGATCAACAACGCTTAATAGTAGTTTCAAATGAACACATACTGTAAAAGATTTTGAAGGAGTTCAAAATAGATCAGCAAAGAAGTTCTTGGCTGTGTTATAAGGTGTGAGTATTGGGTAAGACTCAAGACATGACCATGGCAGAAGAGAAGAAAGGACGAAGGTTGTCCCCTATGCTTCAGACGTAGGCTCTACAGTATGCTATGCTGTGTACCGCACCTGAAGTGTGCCTTGCCATGAGTCAGTCAAGGGGTACAAGAGTGATCCAGGAATGGATCACAGGACAGCGGTCAAACTTATCCTTAGTAACTAGTGGACTAAGGAATTTTCTCGATTATGGAGGTGGTAAAAGAGTTCGACGTAAAGGGTTACGTCGATGCAAACTTTGATACTAATCTAGATGACTATGAGTAGTAAACCGGATTCATATAGTAGAACAGTTATTTGGAATAGTTCCAAATAGCGCGTGGTAGATGCATCTACAAGATGACATAGGGATTTGTAAAACACACAGGGATCTGAAAGGTTCAGACCTGTTGACTAATAACCTCTCTCACAAGCGAGATATGATCAAACCCCATGGGTGTTGAATTCATTACAATCACATAGTGATGTGAACTAGATTATTGACTCTAGAGCAAGTGGAAGACTGTTGGAAATATGCCCTAGAGGCAATAATAAAATGGTTATTATTGTATTTCCTTGTTCATGATAATTGTCTATTGTTCATGCTATAATTGTATTAATTGGAAACCGTAATACATGTGTGAATACATAGACCACAACATGTCCCTAGTGAGCCTCTAGTTGACTAGCTCGTTGATCAATAGATGGTTATGGTTTCCTGGCCATGGACATTAGATGTCATTGATAACGGGATCACATCATTAGGAGAATGATGTGATGGACAAGACCCAATGCTAAGCATAGCACAAGATCGTGTATTTCGTTTGCTAAAGCTTTTCTAATGTCAAGTATCATTTCCTTAGACCATGAGATTGTGCAACTCCCGGATACCGTAGGAATGCTTTGGGTGTGCCAAACGTCACAACGTAACTGGGTGGCTATAAAGGTGCACTACGGGTATATCCGAAAGTGTCTATTGGGTTGGCACGAATCGAGACTGGGATTTGTCACTCCGTATGACGGTGAGGTATCTCTGGGCCCACTCGATAATGCATCATCATAATTAGCTCAATGTGACTAAATAGTTAGTCACGGGATCATGCATTATGCAACGAGTAAAGTGACTTGCCGGTAACGAGATTGAACGAGGTATTGGGATACCGACGATCGAATCTCGGGTAAGTAACATACCGATTGACAAAGGGAATTGCATACGGGATTGCTTGAATCCTTGACATCGTGGTTCATCCGATGAGATCATCGTGGAACATGTGGGAGCCAACATGGGTATCCAGATCCCGCTATTGGTTATTGGCCGGAGAGATGTCTCGGTCATGTCTGCATGGTTCCCGAACCCGTAGGGTCTACACACTTAAGGTTCGGTGACGCTAGAGTTGTTATGGAAAATAGTATGTGGTTACGGAAGGTTGTTCGGAGTCCCGGATGAGATCCCGGACGTGACGAGGAGCTCCGGAATGGTCTAGAGGTGAAGCTCGATATATTGGACGAAGGGTATTTGGAGTCCGGAATTGTTCTGGGGTACCAGGTGATGACCAGCGTGTCCGAAAGGTGTTTCGGAGGCCCCGGCAAGCGTTGGGGGGCCTTATCGGCCAAGGGGAGAGGGCACATCAGCCCACTAAGGGGCTGAGCGCCCCTCCCACCCCATCTCACGTAACCAAGAGAGGTGGGGGCGCCACCCCTAGGGCAGCCGCCCCTCCCGGCTTGGGGGGCAAGTTTCCTAGGGGGTGGGGGCGCCCAAACCCATCTAGGGTTTTCCCTGTGGCCACCGCCCTCCCCTAGGGAACCCTAGGGCGCCTCCCCCTCCCTTCCCCCTATATATAGTGAGGGAGAGAGATGGCAGCCGCACCCTTCCCCTGGCGCAGCCCTCTCCCTCCTCCAACACCTCCTCCTCCTCCGTAGTGCTTGGCGAAACCCTGGCGGAGAACCACGAGCTCCATCACCACCATGCCGTCGTGCTGTCGGAGTTCTCCCTCAACTTCTCCTCTCCCCTTGCTGGATCAAGAAGGAGGAGACGTCCCCGGGCTGTACGCGTGTTGAACGCGGAGGCACCGTTATTCGGTGCTTAGATCGGATTTGGACGCGATCTGAATCGCTTCGTGAACGACTCCATCGATCGCGTTCTTGTAACGCTTCCGCATCGCGATCTTCAAGGGTATGAAGATGCACTCTCCCTCTCTTGTTGCTAGAATCTTCATAGATTGATCTTGGTGATGCGTAGAAAATTTTGAATTTCTGCTATGTTCCCCAACATAACATAGATGCCACATAAGCAAAAATGTTGATGTGGCAAGTAGTTAATGAGGAGAGAGGCAAATAAAGTAACCTAGTATGTTACCATCACATAGTGCTTTTCAATGTAAAATGAGTCTACAAAACAATAAATGAACATGTGTATGTTACTACACATATGACACTTCTCATTATAAGGGTAATAACATAGAGTAGTAACGTATGCATGTTACTACTCTAAGTTACTCCCCGCTATGACCAGCCTTAAGTGCATGCGTGACCCAGCTATGACCGCCACGTCATCGATCCGCGCGCTCTCTCTCCTCGCTCCACCGATTCCTTCCTTCATTTTTTTATTTTTCTTTTGTGGGAAAGCAACGATTCCTTCTTCCATTCGCTGCCGACCCAACTACTACTTAGCCATCTGCTGCTTAATCTCCGGATCAAAAACTGCTGCTACCATGAATAGCTCGCATTGCTAAACACACACGTACGTACGTGCACCCCTCCATGAGTAGGAGCGTCTAGGAGCGGTGGTCATCCCCCGCTCGCTCACCACGCCGGCTCGACATCTTGCAGTCGGAGCACTAGGCCGCAGAGAGCCAGAGAAGGAGGCAACCGAAGCAAAGGCCGCCCAACTGGCGACGAAGCATGCATGCATGGTCCGTCATCGGGTGACCGGCATCATCTCCTCCAACGACGAGGCCTCTAATGCCTTGCACGGAGGGCTACAAACCGTTCAGATGGATTGAGCTGACGATCGACCCGATTCCTATCCAGCAATGCCGCCGATCCCCACCGCGGTGACCTCCCTCCTCAGCTGTTCCACCCATGAAAACCCTCTCTTGCAGTGTAATCCACCCACCCATGGATGATGGATGGATGGGACGCACCAGTTCCGGCGGCGACGACGAGGAGGGCGCAGTCAGCAATTTGTAGAACAAAAAAAAAGCGAGCCAACCAAGACGACCACCAGCGACGGTGCAGCGGCTAGCAGTCGTCATGCACACACAGCTGCATGTACACGCGCGCGTACAATTAAGTCGAATCGCCAAAACCGTCTCTCGCTTTGAGGACGTACAGATCCATCCAACCATGCATGCATGCATCACGGACGTCCATCCATCAGGAAGGAAGGATCTCTCTGTACTGCCGGCGATTCCATGGTTACGCCGGGGCAGCACAGCCTCGTCGTCGCAATTGCATGTCGTCCCTTGCGCGCATCCCAAGCCAAAGCAGCAGCTCCACGTCGCATCTCTCTTTCTTTCTTTCTCAACAACCAGAGTTTAGTTTCCCTCTCGATCATGCCAACCAAGACAAGACATCCATCTTCCCCGCCACCAACACCGTCGTGCGCGGTCCACTCTACCGCCGCCCAGACCTGTAGTGTCATCGGCTCACTGGGCTCAGTGGCGGCGCCAGGATTTTGAGGCTGGGTATTCATTGGCACAAAAAAACTACTCTAAATGTATTATAAAGACACCAGTACGACAATAGTAATTTTAATGCATCAAACCATACTAATTATACATAAGCATAAAGACACCATTACCTTTTGATTGACAGAATGATGATATCCCATCTTACAATATAACTTTGCAATCGCCTTTTTGGAAGAGATTGATGACATCCTCATCCTTTACTTGATTGAAGAATTCCCTCTCAACAAATGTAACCAAACAATTGTTTAAGTAATCATCACTTGTTTCAACATCTTTATCAATTGGGGTTGGGGTTGCTTCTCTGCTCTCCGGTTCATGTTCCGCATCCGGTGCTTGCACTAACGCCAATTGCAAATTGCTCTCAAGCTGAACATGAGAGGTACAAGTACCCGATGCAGCCGCACTCTGATTCGGTGTAGACGTTTCATCAATCTTCTTTGCTTTTGAAGCTTTTTCCCACAATGCAAGAATCCTACTGCCACCACCAGTCCCATTCTTCTTCTTCTTCTTCTTCTACATCACAACAAAACAATGAACAAATTAGCATATACAAATTAAATCAACTACTTGCAATAATTAGGTAAGCAAAATTGAATCAACTAAAAAACTAAAACTCTGTTTTCTTTAGCACTGTACCTGACTGCAGGGGGGAGAAACTGCTGCAGGGGGGGGACACCGATGAACAGAGGGGCGACCGACGGGGCTGGGGCGGCCACAGTAGTGGGCGGCTAGCAGTAGCGGCCGGCAGCGGCGTCCGGCGAGGCGGCGAGCACCGGGGCGCGGCGGCGATGCAGTCCGGTCGGCGCAGCCCCCTGCCCCCAGTCGACCCTGGGCTTGGCGGCCGGCGACAGCGAGCACTGGCGCCGCTGAGGCCTGAGGGCGGGGCGGGGCGGTGGCTGATGGGGTTATGTACCTAGGGTAGGGTCATGGACCTGATCCAAGTAACTTACCCCAGGACGTCCTTAGAAGAGGTCGTCTTCCAGTCGACCAACGAGGACTCACTCGACTGGCCTGAAGGACTCGACCACGAAGACTCACTCGACCACCAGGAGGTCAAGAGGCACTCTGCACTGCAACGGCCTGTAATCAAGTAGACTTTATGATAGTAAAGGCACTTTATGTGGGGCGTTACCAGTAACGCCCCAGACTTAACTCACCTTAAACCCTCTCCTACGTGGGCTGGCTGGGGTCCTGGCGCACTCTATATAAGCCACCCCCCTCCACAGGCAGAAGGGTTCGGCACCTTGTAGCTCATATACTCATAATCCACTCAACCGCCTCCGGGCTCCGAGACGTAGGGCTTTTACTTCTTCCGAGAAGGGCCTGAACTCGTACATCCCTTGTGTTTACAACCTCTCCATAGCTAGGACCTTGCCTCTCCATACCTACCCCCCACTCTACTGTCAGGCTTAGAACCACGACAGTTGGCGCCCACCTTGGGGCAGGAGTTTTAGCGATTTTGTGGAGAAGTTGCGATTCTTCCGAGTACTTTCATCATGGTGTCTGCTGGAGTTTTGGTCGAGGGTCAAGAGATCCGTCTCGGCACTCTCACCTTCATCGCCGACGACTCCGCATGGCTCCAGGAGGCCCCACTCGACGTAGATGCGCTCCCCGTCCGCGGTGCGACGCATTTTCGCGCATGTGTCCGCGGCGTTCTGTTGCGGCAACCGTCGACCCAGTATCGGTCGACTCCTTCATCGTCCACCCTCCCGGTCTCCCGGCAGCGCAAGCGCTCGGGCCGGTCGAGGCTTCAGCGATGGGTGAGGCACGCGGTGGCTCGCCAATCAGCCACCACCCAAGTCGCGGCAATCGAGCCCGACGAATATCTCTACGGCTTGTTCGACCTGTCGACTGGCTCCGTAGAGACTGCATCCGAGTGCGGTAGCAGTGATCCAGCGGCAGAAATCTTGATGGTCGACGGGCCCCGCGGTCCCCCTAGCTTCGCCCATGACGGTGGAGCAGGTGACGGAGACGATCCCGCACGAGGCTACGAAGAGTACCAGCCCGAGCCACTCGACTCTCTGCAAAGAGAGGAGCTTCGCCACAGGAACGAGGATCCCCTGCGTATTCCCATCGCAGGAGAAACCCCCGAGGCTCTTGCCTTGGAGGAGGCGCGTCTGGCCAATTTGGCCGAGCGCACTCGACTGGAGAACCTTCAGCGAGCACTCGACGAGCGCGCGCGGCAACGAGTTCCCGACACCAGTCGACGTCAACTCTTCCCGCCGACTCAGGTATATCGAACCCCAATTCAGAATTTAGCAGCTGCGACCCGTAGAGCAGAGTCCATCCAGCCTTCGCAGTCGGAAGCTGGCAGAGGTTTGCTGCAGATCAGGGATCTGCTCCGGGCAGCAGGAGATCAGAATTCAGCCGTGTCTCAGTCGTGCAACAGAATTCACAGTCGATCCGTCACTGTGAATACGGTTCAGTCGGCTCACAGCCCCAGATCGCCTCCGCGGCGCGAAGGGCGCGAGAATCGGCGAGATCAATATGGCGACAGACTCGACCGAGATGATAGGCGTCGAGTGCCCTATTCCCCTCCGAGGGGTGGGTCTTACGCTCCTCGGCAGCCAGATGACAGGCGTCAGTACAGTACAGGGCGTAGGGTTCCAGTCGACCCCAGAGAACCAGGCTTCGACGCGCGATCCATTATCGTGCAAGGTTTGGTCGACCGGAACAGAGCTCATCGAGGTGGACTCGACAGAGATGTACCCTCAAGCAGTCGGGTGCATGTTTCTGGTCCTGAATGTTTCAGCAGAGCTATCAGAGCCGCAGTTATCCCTCCCAATTTCAGGTTGGCAACAGGAGTCAGCAAGTTCACTGGTGAGTCTAAGCCTGAAACTTGGCTTGAAGACTACCGAGTGGCAGTTCAGATTGGCGGTGGGAACGACGAGGTGGCCATGAAGCATTTGCCCCTCATGCTGGAAGGTTCTGCCAGGGCATGGTTGACTCAATTACCTCCCAGCAGCATTTACACTTGGGAAGATCTGTCCCGAGTGTTCGTCAGAACGTTTGAAGGAACTTGCAAGCGACCAGCTGGATTAACAGAGTTGCAAGTCTGCGTGCAGAAGGCTAATGAGACTCTCAGAGAGTATATTCAGAGGTGGATCACTTTGCACCACACTGTGGAAAATGTGTCTGATCATCAGGCAGTCTGCGCCTTCAAAGACGGCGTCAAGAACAGAGAACTGAGTTTGAAGTTTGGTCGAACCGGTGACATGACCTTGAGTCGGATGATGGAGATTGCTACTAAATACGCCAACGGTGAAGAAGAAGACCGACTCCGAAGCGGCAAGCACAAGCCAAGTCAGTCGGAAAAAGGAAACACCAGTCGGAAACAGAAGCGGAAGGCTGAACCGGCAGCTCCTGGAGAGGCTCTGGCCGTGACTCAAGGAAAGTTTAAGGGGAAACCAAAAGGATCCTGGAACCCCAAGAAGGTAAAGGATAAAGAAGGGAACAACGTAATGGATATGCCATGTCACATCCATACGAAGAAAGACGAAGAAGGGAATATCATCTACCCGAAGCACACCACTCGCCAATGTCGACTCCTGATCCAGCAGTTTCAGGGAAAACAGTCTAAGGACAAGGAGAAGGAGTCAGACAAAGCTGAAGACAAGGAGGACAGTGAGGAAGGATATCCGCATATCAACTCCACTCTGATGATCTTTGCAGATGTGGAAAGCAGAAGTCGACTGAAAGTGATTAACCGAGAGGTGAACATGGTTGCCCCAGCAAAAGCAAATTATCTGAAGTGGTCTCAAACACCCATCACATTCGACCAATCTGATCACCCGACTCATATTGCCACCCCTGGGAGGCAAGCTTTGGTGGTCGATCCAGTTGTCGAAGGCACTCGACTGACAAAGGTGCTGATGGATGGTGGAAGTGGGTTGAACTTATTGTATGCAGACACATTGAAAGGTATGGGCATTCCGATGTCCCGACTGAGCACTAGTAACATGAGCTTTCATGGAGTTATACCAGGGAAGAAAGCCGAGTCACTCGGCCAAATAGCTTTGGATGTGGTGTTCGGTGATTCGAAGCATTTTCGCAAAGAAAAGTTGACGTTTGAGGTCGTGGATTTTCAGAGTGCATACCATGCCATTTTGGGGAGACCAGCTTATGCACGATTCATGGCTCGACCATGTTACGTGTACCTCAAATTGAAGATGCCTGGCCCCAAAGGAGTGATCACTGTCACCGGTGATAGGAAAAAGGCAGAAGAGTGCTTTCAGAAGGGCTCCAAGATTGCCGATTCCCAAGTGACAGCGGTCGAGTTCGAGGAGTACAAGCAAAACGCAGATCCGAGTGATTTGCTGCGATCAAAGAAGCCCGCCACAGAGTCTGCTTTCCAGTCGTCCGGTGAGACGAAGCCTGTTCACATTCATCCGACCGACCCCGAAGCAGCTCCGACCCGCATCTCCACAACACTCGACCCAAAATAGGAAGAAGCGCTCATCCAGTTCCTCCGTGAGAACTGGGACATTTTTGCATGGAAGCCCGCTGACATGCCAGGTGTTCCCAGGGGACTGGCTGAGCATCGCCTAAGAGTCGACTCGTCTGCAAAACCAGTCAAAGAGCATCTTCGGCGGTCTGCCGTCCAGAAGAGAAAGGCCATTGGTGAAGAAGTGGCTCGACTGTTGGCGGCAGGATTTATCCGAGAGATATACCGCTCTGAGTGGCTCGCTAATGTCGTCATGGTCCCTAAGAAGGACAAGTCGCTCCGAATGTGCATTGATTTCAAGCACATCAACCGGGCCTGCCCGAAAGATCATTTTCCTCTCCCTCGCAGAGATCAAATTGTTGACTCGACCGCGGGATGCGAGAGGTTATCTTTTTTAGATGCTTACTCCGGGTACCACCAGATCCGTCTGTATGGGCCCGACGAGGTAAAAACAGCTTTCATCACTCCATTCGGGTGCTTCTGCTATATCACCATGCCATTCGGCCTCAAGAATGCCGGAGCCACATTTATGCGAATGATTCAGAAGTGTCTACTCACTCAAATCAGTCGGAATGTGGAAGCATATATGGATGATATCGTTGTCAAGTCACGAAAAGGTTCCGACCTGCTCGCTGATCTCGCCGAAACATTTGCCAACCTCAGAAGGTATGATATCAAGCTCAATCCATCAAAGTGCACATTTGGAGTTCCTGGTGGCAAGTTACTCGGTTTTCTCATTTCCGAACGGGGAATCGACGCTAACCCAGAGAAGATTGGCACTATTCTCCGAATGAAACGCCCTGTGCGAGTGCACGATGTCCAGAAGCTTACTGGATGCTTGGCCGCATTAAGTCGATTCATCTCACGACTCGGTGAAAAGGCATTGCCTCTTTACCGACTGATGAAGAAGGCAGACAAGTTCGAGTGGACTCCAGAAGCTGATGCAGCGTTTGCCGAGCTAAAAGCTCTGCTCTCCACCCAGCCGGTGCTTGCTGCTCCAATCAGCAAAGAGCCTCTGTTGCTCTACATCACAGCCACAGGACAAGTCGTCAGTACTGTGCTAACGGTCGAGCGGGAAGAAGAAGGAAAAGCTCTCAAAGTTCAGCGCCCAGTGTATTATTTGTCTGAAGTCTTGACTCCATCCAAGCAGAGATATCCTCATTATCAGAAGCTTGTGTATCGAATATACATGACCACAAAGAAGGTTGCTCATTATTTCTTTGACCATTCCATCACAGTCGTCAGCGACGCTCCACTATCAGAGATTTTGCACAACAGAGATGCAACTGGTCGAGTGGCCAAATGGGCGATTGAACTTCTTCCCCTTGATATCAAGTTTGAGGCAAAGAAAGCCATTAAGTCCCAGGCAATAGCAGATTTCCTCGCCGAGTGGATTGAACAGCAGCAGCCGACTGAAGTTCACTCGGAGCATTGGACCATGTTCTTTGATGGCTCTAAGATGTTGAATGGTTCCGGTGCTGGGGTTGTCCTGGTTTCCCCTAGAGGAGATAAGCTCAGATATGTGCTCCAGATTCACTTTGATTCCTCCAACAATGAGGCAGAATATGAGGCCCTCTTATATGGGTTGCGCATGGCCATTTCACTCGGCGTCCGTCGCCTAATGGTCTATGGCGACTCGGATTTAGTGGTCAATCAGGTGATGAAAGAGTGGGACGTGAGAAGCCCAGCCATGACTGGATACTGCAGTGCAGTGAGGAAGCTGGAAAAGAAGTTCGAGGGGTTGGAGCTCCATCATATACCCCGACTGAAAAATCAAGCAGCTGATGATCTAGCAAAGATAGGTTCCAAGAGAGAAGCCATTCCGAGTGGTGTGTTCTTGGAGCATATACACACTCCGTCAGTCAAAGAAGATCCTTTCACCGAAGAAACTACGCAACCCAAGAGTGCCATAGATCCGACTGAAGTTGAAGTCCCAGCGGTGGTCGACTTGATCATGGAGGTTTTGGTGGTCGTTCCCGACTGGACGATTCCGTATGTCGCATATATCTTGAGGAAAGAGCTTTCGGAGGATGAGGAAGAGGCTCGACATATCGTCCGTCGATCTAAGGCCTTTACCGTAATCAAAGGACAATTATACAGAGAAAGCGCGACTGGAGTCAGTCAGAAGTGCATAACACCAGAAGAAGGTCGACTCATCCTCAATGATATTCACTCGAGGACCTGTGGTCATCATGCGTCCTCTCGAACCATCGTGGCCAAAGCATACCGAGCCAGATTTTACTGGCCAAAGGCGAATGAGATGGCAAAAGAGATAGTGGATAAGTGCGAGGGATGTCAATTCTACTCGAATATGTCACACAAGCCTGCGTCGGCTCTGAAGACCATCCCACTCGTCTGGCCTTTCGCAGTATGGGGATTGGACATGGTCGGCCCTTTGAGAACAGGACGAAGTGGCTTCACGCATGTACTGGTGGCAGTCGACAAGTTCACCAAGTGGATCGAGGCTAAACCAATCAAGAGCCTTGACACCGGTACTGTTGTTAGCTTCATCAGGGAACTAATATTCAGATATGGAGTCCCGCACAGCATCATTACGGATAATGGGTCGAACTTTGACTCAGAGGAATTCAGAGCTTTCTGCGACTCCCAGGGCACACGGGTCGACTACGCTTCAGTCGCCCATCCGCAGTCGAATGGACAAGCAGAACGAGCTAATGGACTGATTCTTAAGGGATTGAAGCCTCGACTGATGCGTGATCTCAAACACGCGGCTGGAGCTTGGGTCGACGAACTTCCCTCTGTACTCTGGGGACTGCGGACCACACCTAATCGGTCGACCGGAAGAACTCCATTCTTCTTGGTCTACGGAGCTGAAGCAGTCTTGCCGAGTGATCTTCTCCATAATGCTCCCCGAGTTGAAATCTACAACGAAGCAGAAGCTGAACAAGCGCGGCAGGACGTAGTCGACCTTTTAGAGGAAGAAAGGGAGATGGCTCTGATTCGGTCGACCATCTACCAACAAGATTTGCGCCGTTTCCACGCCAGAAATGTGAGAGGTCGAGCCTTCCAGGAAGGGGATTTGGTTCTCCGAGTGGATCAGCACAAACCACACAAGCTTGCTCCTTCTTGGGAAGGCCCCTTCATCGTCACCAAGGTCCTCCACAACGGGGCGTACCGTCTTTACAACGTCGAGCATAATATCGACGAGCCCCAAGCTTGGAACGCGGAGCTACTCCGCCCATTCTACACTTAAGTTTTATCACTCGGATGAGTTGCAATAAAATACTTTTGTAGTTCATGGACCTCAAAATAATAGTGTCATAGTCCCTCCATAATTTCTGTCACTTTTTATTTTTGTCCACATAAAATTCCCCCTCAGTGGGTGACTTAGCTGCGAATCTGTTTCGCCTAAGTTTGTAAAAATCCTACCGAGTGGTGAGCCAGACTCCCACTCGGAGGCTTAGCCGCAAATCCGTTTCGCCTAAGTTTATCAAAATCCTACCGAGTGGTAAGCCAGCCTTCCACTCGGGGGCTTAGCTGCAGTCCAAGCACTCGCCTAAGTTATAAAAATCCTACCGAGTGAAGAGCAACCCTCTCACTCGGGGGCTTAGCTGCAGTCCAAGCACTCGCCTAAGTTATAAAAATCCTACCGAGTGAAGAGCAACCCTCTCACTCGGGGGCTTAGCTGCAGTCCAAGCACTCGCCTAAGTTATAAAAATCCTACCGAGTGAAGAGCAACCCTCTCACTCGGAGGCTTAGCTGCAGTCCAAGCACTCGCCTAAGTTATAAAAATCCTACCGAGTGAAGAGAAACCCTCTCACTCGGAGGCTTAGCTGCAGTCCAAGCGCTCGCCTAAGTTATAAAAACTCGGAGGCTTAGCTGCGGCCCAGTACTCGCCTAAGTGGACTGAAGAATAAGTCGATTGCAATAAAGGCGCCTTGCTTTGAACCTGCAAAAGACATTTCGTATTCAAGCACCAAATTCAAGTTTGAATCGACATCTAAAGGAACCGAAAGTGCTCAGGCGTCAAGCCCGTTAAGGTTTGTCGGTTACAATTCCACTCGGCATACCGAGGCAAATTTAAAGCGTCGAGCCAGAAGAAGTTTTTTACCCCTCCTGTGGAGGGCTGGAAGGTGCAACAAATTCATCAAGGTCAATTCCGTCGGCGATCCGAGTGGCAGCTGCAAGGAAAGTTTCCATAAAGGACCTGAAGTCGTGCTTCTTGGTATTGGCCACTCGAAGGGCCGCCAGCTTCTCCTCTCGCGCATCTTTGCAGTGGACTCGGGCCAGACACAGAGCGACATCTGCACCACACCGAGCCGAGGACTTCTTCCCCTCTTGCACTCGACCAGGGATCGTGTTCAAGCGGGCCATCAGCGACTCAAGGTCATTCTGAAGTGTCTCCTCAGGCCAGAGTGTCGAGTCGATGCGCGATGTGGCGGCCTTCAGCCTTGCGAGATAGTCCACGACAGCTGCAACACGGGACTCCAGTCGGAAAACTTCCATGGCAACTTCATCGTTCACCGGAGAATTGACGGGGTCGAGGTTTGGCTCCAGCCGGCTAGTTTCTTCTTCAAAGTTTTGACAAAATTCTGCAAGGGTGATCACTAAGTCAAGGGGATAGTCGAATGCAAAAAGCCACAATTGGAAATGTTTGCCAAACATAGAGGTTTACCTTCAAGCATAAGAAACAGCTTCTTGGCAAGGCCACTCAGGAAGGCCTCCAGTTCAGTTTTCTTCTCAGTCAATTTGCTGACTTGGTCGGTCAGGGCAGCTTTATCAGTTTTCAGTCGACTGACCTCCTTGTTGGCAATCCCAAGAGCATCTTTCAGATTGGTATTGTCTTGTTCGAGCTTGGTGACTGAAGCTAACTTCTCGTCAGCAAGCTTGATCTTCTCAGCTAGCTCAAGGTCTTTCTTCTGCTAGGCCTCCCTTACCTTACCTGCAAGTTACAGCAAGATCAGATTTTGAAACAAGCAAGGGGAAAAGCAGTCGTCAGGGTCTCACCAAACATACCTTCGGTCTCCTCCTTTGCCTTTGTCAGCTTCTCCTGAACCAGCTTCAAGCTCAGCTCGACTTGAGTATGCTTGTGTTCCAGCTCTGAGTAGCGAGCCACAAGATCACAAGAGTTCTGCGAAGAACCAATCGACTAAATGTCAAATATAATTCACTTCCGAGTGAAAAAGGGAAAAACTCACGTTTCTAAGACTACAGCCGAATACAAGCATTCGACCGTAGTCTCGGGGACTACACCCAGTGGGTGCACTCAGCGTGCCCCCACTAATCCTGTTAAAGACAAAGTTGACCAGTCGACCTCAAAAAAAAAGTGCGAGATGCATTCTCTAAGACTGTGATCAACTGCAAGCAGTCGACAACAGTCTCGGGGACTACACCCAGTGGGTGCACTCAGCGTGCCCCCACCGGTTCGTGAAATCCAGTCGACCAGTCGACTGACAAAAAGATTGACATCATAAAGCCTAAGGCCGACTGCCAGCAGTCGACCTTAGCCTTGGGGACTACACCCAGCGGGTGCACTCAGCGTGCCCCCGCTAACTCGGAGTTTATTCGACACACCCAGTGGGTGACTACTATAAATTCCAGAAAGGAAAAGTTTTTGGTAGCATATCCAACAGAACAAACAGTGGTGGACTCACCTGGACATTGCTTTGGAGGGCAGAGCTGGCGTCATAAGCTGCCTGGCTCGCGTCCCGGATGGTCTTCAGCTGCTCCATCATGAGTCCCGCCTGGCGTATTGCCTCCTTCGCTGCGCCAGCTTGGTCCTCTGGGACGTGGTGCGTCGTGAAGAGGGAGGGCTGCTGAGCACTCGTCAGTGGATTTGCGAAGGACACCGTGTGTCGAGTGGTGTTCTCTTCCTCCACAGTCAAAATCTCAGGCGCCGTCACATCCTAAGGCACCTTACTGGAGGACGCTTTCCAACCCCTCCTGCGCTTCAGTGGCTCTTCATCCTCATCATCATCAGGAAGATTGATAACAGTATTGGGCGGAGCTGCGGAGAAGAATCAGGATTAGAGATCGCGAGTCAGTCGACTAAGAACGGCGTTGAGAATACAGTACCTGGGTTCGAAGTTGCTGCGTCCTCCATCTCGTGGTCATCAGCCCGGGCCGAGGTTTCAGAAGTAGCAGCACTGCAACTCCAAAGGATCAGTCGACTAACTTCAGCGTCGACCAGAGACAAAGTTCACACAAAATGAGAAGATTCAAACAACACGATTACCCTGATATGGTAGGGATGGACACCTTCATCTTCGGCAGGAGCTTGATCGGCTTCGACGAGGCCGCCCTGGGCTGCTTCGGCGCCTTTTCAGTCGGCACCGGAGAGATGGTCCGGGGGCGCTTGGTCGACTGAGTAGTGGTCGCAACCCCCTTACCACGTTCGGTTGAAGGATCATGGACAAGCTTCGACCGCCTTTCCGAGCGCGGTGGTACGACCTCCTCCTCTTCTTCCTCCTCGTCCTCAACGTCATCGTCGTCGCCGTCGTCATCCCCTGCAACGTCCGAGTCCCACTCCTCATCTTCCTGGCTCTCACCCCCGCTCGCCTCACCCTCCTCAGTCAGAGTTTGTGCCCCATTGGGCATCGAGTACAGCTCGGTGAGAGCCTAGCAGATATCAAGACAAGAATCAGTCGACCAGTCGGCAGGATAAACAGAAATGAGTGCGACAAGAACGCAGTGGAGGGCAGAGCAGATGTACCTTGTTTGGATCGCTGTTGTGGTCGAGTGGAGGAATTCTTCTGGCTCCGCGTGGGTTGTCCTTGTTTCCGGTAACGGCTACCATCCATCTTTCCAGAGTGACATCGTCGACTGCTTCTGGATGGACTCGAGTCTCGTCTTCGGTTCCATAGTACAACCACATGCAGTGACTCCGGAACTGAAGAGGCTGGATGCGACGTCTGAGGAAGACCTCCAAGAGGTCCATGCCCGTCACTCCCTCCCGAACCAACTGCACTACGCGCTCCATCAACATCTTCACATCAGCTTTCTCCTCCGGAATCAACTTCAGAGAGGAGGGCTTGTTCACTCGGTCCATGGTAAACTGTGGGAGTCCACTCGACTGCCCCGGCGTCGACTGGTCCCGGCAGTAGAACCAGGTCGACTGCCAGCCTCTGACCGACTCGGGAAAGGTCATGGGCGGGAAGGTGCTCTTATTCCTCACCTGGATCCCCAGACCCCCACACATTTGGACGACTCGGGTTCTCTCATCACCTGGGCTCGCCTTCTTCACGGTCTGAGAGCGACACGTGAATATATGTTTGAACAAACCCCAGTGCGGTCGACAGCCCAAGAAACCCTCACACATGGACACGAACGCAGCAAGATAGGCAATGGAGTTTGGGGTAAAGTGGTGGAGCTGCGCTCCGAAGAAATTCAAGAAGCCACGAAAGAAAACACTCGGCGGCAAGGAAAACCCACGATCAACATGGGTGGCCAAAAGCACACACTCACCCTCTTCTGGCTGGGGCTGCCACTCCTTCCCCGGAAGCCTCGCAGCTCCGTGGGGGATCAAGCCCTCGTTGGCCATGTCGAGGAGGTCATTCTCTGTGATGGTCGACTGGATCCAGTCTCCTTGGACCCAGCCCTTCGGCAGGCGGGATCTGGACGAGGACCCTCCGCGGCTGGTGGATCTCCCCTTTGCCTTCTCCAACGCCGACGCCTTCTTTGCACGCTCCAGCGCCGCCGTCTTCTCCTTGGCCATGGTCGCCGGCGAGATGCGCGAAGGGAAGTGGTGCGGGGGCGAGAGCGAGGACGCTGAGCAGGGAAGAAGGAAGCAGAGAGAGAGGGAGAATGCTAAGGCGCAGCACAGAAATCCTCGCCGGGCACATTTATAAGGTCCCTTCCGAGTGGATGACAGGTGGGCCCGGTCGATCTAATCATATCTGGGAGTAGTTATGTAGACGGGATACGTGGCGAAAAAAGCGGCGCGGAGATCGAGGCGTCTATGCCCCGTCCCATCCGAACGCCGCGGTCCGCCCCGCTTCGCGCGAGTCCCCAAATTTCGCATCCCGCGGAATCCGCGAACAGCAAATCAGTCTGTCAGACACGGTGTTTCCGGCGATCCGTCGCTCGGAGATCGTCGAAGCCTGAAAGATCACTCGACGCAAAAATAGAATGGATCGAGTCGACTGAAGGCAAGTTGCTCCCTGTCGACGAAGAGATTCTTTGGTCCAGAACAGCGCACAACTAGAGCGCAAAGGTTAATCGGAAACGACTTCAACTCCTTCTTCACTCGAAGCCTCAATCCATTCGGGGGCTAATGATGGGGTTATGTACCTAGGGTAGGGTCATGGACCTGATCCAAGTAACTTACCCCAGGACATCCTTAGAAGAGGTCGTCTTCCAGTCGGCCAACGAGGACTCACTCGACTGGCCTGAAGGACTCGACCACGAAGACTCACTCGACCACCAGGAGGTCAAGAGGCACTCTGCACTGCAACGGCCTGTAATCAAGTAGACTTTATGATAGTAAAGGCACTTTATGTGGGGCGTTACCAGTAACGCCCCAGACTTAACTCACCTTAAACCCTCTCCTACGTGGGCTGGCTGGGGTCCTGGCGCACTCTATATAAGCCACCCCCCTCCACAGGCAGAAGGGTTCGGCACCTTGTAGCTCATATACTCATAATCCACTCGACCGCCTCCGGGCTCCGAGACGTAGGGCTTTTACTTCTTCCGAGAAGGGCCTGAACTCGTACATCCCTTGTGTTTACAACCTCTCCATAGCTAGGACCTTGCCTCTCCATACCTACCCCCCACTCTACTGTCAGGCTTAGAACCACGACAGTGGCCGGTGATGGTGATGGCGGGGCGGGGCTGAGCCGCTGAGGGCGGGGCGGGCCGGCGGCTAGGGATTGGGAAGTGGGGATTGGGGAGCGAGTCAACGAGCGAGCAGTGGGTGCGTGCGGACGTGCGATACTAGCTATGTATTAATATTTTTTTTGCGCTCAATAATGGGTATTCATACGAATACACATAAATACCCTCTATGCCGCCAGTGACTGGGCTGTCCACGCCACGGGTGTGCTCTCTGCACTGCAGGGTGTTCGGACCAATGCTCGTCAGCCTGGCTCCACGTGGAGACGACCAACTCGTTGCCCTCGAGACGCCGACGTTGAGGATGCAGATGATCCAAGGCGTCCAAACAGATCCGGCAGCGACCACGGTCTGGCCTCATAGTCAGGGCATCTCCAACAGGTTGTATGTTAGTCTTGTTGGTAGAATGTTCATGTCATCAACCAACAAGCTATCATACAACTACTCCAATAAATTGTATGTAAGCTATCCAATAGATGGTAAGAAAATAAATGTGATTGCTCTCTATTTCACCTTGGAGCTTGTGCAAAGATTATTGGTTAATCTACATACAACTTTGCTCTCTCTCTACATTTATTACATGTTACATCATCACTATGTCTTAGGTGGCAAATTAACCAACACCTATCTTACGACTGTTGGAGATGCCCTTATAGGAGAACATGCCGGTCCTCGACGTCTGTCGGCGGTGGAATTAAGATGGCGCGCAGGAGGATGCAGAGATTGGCGTGAAGCTGCATGCATGCATAATATTGGTGGTTTGTTTGATGTGCCACACGCGCGCCCAGGCCTCTCTCAACCTCGTCGATCGCACACCACGCACGCACACTCGCTCGCTCGTGTGACACAGCTCCACGTACATCGCTCTTTGCTTGCATTGGCCAAACTGCAGGATCACCAACTCGAGATGTATATCTATTTGGATCAACAAATCAAAATAACCTCGACTAGTGCAACAAGCCTTCCGGTGACGTCCTCCGCCGGCCCCCGTGTGCTAACGACCTCTTGGTCACCGATGGTGAGGAGGGCAGCCGAATCTCGCGTGTGCAGACCCTTGTGGCTATAGGTTTAGGACCTAGTAGCTTAGGTTTTGGGTCGCTTGACGTCTTGGCTTTGGCTTTGGCAATGGCGGCATTGAATAAATAAGCTATAGATCCTTCCCTGACAGGGCATTATGTTCTATGGTTGGTGATGGACTTGGGAACTAGTCTGTTCAAGCGGGGATTATGTGTGCCGGCGGCGGCGTGCTCGTGGTAGATTTGTGTCCTCATGATCCACTGTTGTGACGGTGTTTTCTCCAGCGCCGCTGCGGAGCTTGGGAGGTAGTCCAGAAGCGGATGCAGATATTTGTCTGCATCGGCGGCATCTGTAAGACGGTGAATCATGTGTTGGGTTCGTGTTTGGCGGATGTCAGGTACGATTTCCTCATCTGACGTCTTTATCGAGCGGAGGTGCCAGATCTAGAGTTCGATGGCATGACCGGGTTTCCCCCTGTCTGATACCTTCAACGGTAGTGGCTTTGACTTTGGTAAGCCACGTTGGAGGTCTAAAAGATGCATATCAGTAATGGAGTCGTGTTGAGCTTAGGTGAAGAGGTGATCAATCACATTTTCCTTTGGTGTCTGAGCGGTGGTGCCACAGGAAGGTGATGAGCGTTGGTGCACTAGTGCAGAACCGGGCTTTAGTGCCGGTTCGTAGCGGCCTTTAGTGCCGGTTTGACAACCGGCACTAAAGAGTGGGGACTAAAGCCCCCCCCCTTTAGTACCGGTTCGTCACGAACCAGCGCTAAAGTGCCACCACGTGGCAC
>NC_057810.1:629430308-629435638 GCF_018294505.1 Triticum aestivum | reverse complement strand
TCAACGAATGTCTCACAAACCAACACCATTAATTATTCACACATACACATGTATATACATATACAATTTCTCCTACATATGTTGCCTTTGGTGCCTTCGAAGCACAATGACAAGTGGTTCGTCATGGGGGCGGTAGCGGGTAATAGTATTCTCCTTTGGGATCTATGACCTGGTCGAGCAAAAATCCGGCTATTTCCTCTTGAAGTGCTAGTATGCGGTCCGATGGTAGGAGCTTATCCCGCAACTCTCTGAACTGTTAAGAAGGAGATCAATATGCATGTGTATTAGTTATGTGACTACATATCGATAATGGTGTGAATAGTGTTCTGACAAACGTACGCAGTCCTGTCTATCAGATCTGCTCCTTTCGGACGCCATCATGCGAATGTTCTCGCAAACATAGAATGCACACAGATTATTCCCCGACGCCTGCTTTAGGGCCTTTACAAGAATGGAATTATATCAGATAATGATTAATCAAGCATGATAATTAATTAATGATATTGAAACAAGAATTAAAGAGATGGTAGCTAGCTAGTACTACTTAATTACTTACCTTGGGTCGATGCCAAAACAACTTTTTTGGCCACTTGCCTGGAGTCACCTTGATGAACTTTGCCCATGCCCTGCCCGCCGACAAAGAAAATTAATAAAGGGGTTATTAAATAGTTCATATCAGGAAATGACGAACTAATAATTAATAGGCCGAGATATATATAGTTAATAATGATTGAAATTACCTGTTGACTATCCCCTTCACGATGGTGTAGTCACTTTCTTCTTTAAGTAGTGAGTCCAGTAATTCAACTTTTCCTTCGTCAACTTTAATGTCTATCAAGACCTAGTGTCAACTGCATGCGCACACGTTTACATGTCTTAATTAAGCGGGCATGTGCATAAAATTAATCAACTACCGTAAACCGTATACACTTAATTATTAACATCTAGCTAGCTAGTAAGCAAAAGCAAAATTTGTAGTACAAGACATTGTGACTCACGGGAAGTTGTAAGGAAGTAGTATATCTTCATTGCTATTGAGGCGCTTCAAGAACTCTAGCATGCTTTCCTCTACATCATCTCGACAACATTCAATCTGCCATATGTCCTATTAATGGTATTTGGGTCAATGAACCCAACGCCATAGCATCCAGCTTTTTTCATTTCATACATCCTCATCCTGCATATAATACCACAGAAAAAGAATATAGTGAGGATAATTACATGTAATGATTGATTAAAATTATCACTACATAACTAGCTTGAGAATTAAATTACAGAAAGAAATCACTTACAGACAATAGCAACTGACGATAGACTTGTCGAGTGCGTCTTGATTGTATAACTTAAATAGTTCTGGATACTCAATGGCCAGAGCTTTCTCATGGTAATAATGCTCATGCTTGACACCATGAGGGACTCTCGATTGGAATTCTTGGTAATGTTCATGTACCATTGATGCAATTGATACATTCTCGTTGGGAGGTTCTTGACCTTGTCTGGATGGACCAAAGGTTGGCCCCGGACATATTTCCATGCTATTTCCGATTCTCTAAGCATAGGCATGGGCTCGATTTCAAGGAGTTGTCCAACAGAGATATTGAGCATTTGAGCCTGCATTATATGATCATCCGTTATTACCACATCGCCATGCTGGGGAACGCTAACAGTTTGCCCACAATAATATTTGGCGCGCATACTACTCCTCTCATGTGTTGTTGGCACAACAAGCGGGGGGGTGTCGATTGCGCCGCCTGTTCTCCCAACAGGGGAACGGTTTTCCCGCATTTTTTGCCAGCTGCTTGTTGGCTCGAGCTCGAGCTCGCTTCCTTCTTTAGCCATTCTCGATGTAGTTTCCTGATTTGGCGCTCATAGTCCGAGTCAACAGGGTTGGGAGCTGGTTCTCTAGCCATACGAATGAAGTGGTCAATTACTTTCTCAGGCACTTTCTCCTTTGGCGGCGGTGCCGGTTTCGGTCCAAAATGGGCGTCCACTTGGGCTTGCACTATGGCTGTGTTTTGCTCCTTAGTCATGTCGTAAGGCCTCTAAGGAAGAGGAGCAAGGCTTGGACCATATTTATATCGCTTGTCTCCGCCTGTACTTCCTGAACTACCTCAACTCGTACCACTACGCACCAAAGCTGCGGCATGTCTCTTCTGCGATTGCTGAGACGGCGGAGACGGCTGACGTGGATTTGGACCAGGAGAAGTGGCCTGACGATGTGCCGGACTTGAAGCAGGAGGTGTGGCCTGACACGGTGCCGGACTTGAAACCGGAGAAGTGGCGTGACGCTGTGCCGAAACTGAAACCGGAGGAGTCAGCTTACGCGTTCGGGGACTTGGAGGAGGTGGCGGACTTCGAGGAGGAGTCGTCTCACGCGTTCTTGGACTTGGAGGAGCGGGAGTGTGCTGACTCAGTGGCGGACTTCGAGGAGGAGTCGGCAGACGACGCGGTGTCAGTGGACTTCGAAAGATGATGCAATCCTTTCTCCATAGGATGATACGATGTATGGCCTCTTCCAGTGTGCTCTCGTCTTCACCTCCAGGAATGTCAAGCGTTAGCCCCGAATATGGGTGCACCAGTTCATCAACCATGACACGAGCATAGCCCTCTGGAATCGGGATGCAATGGTAGGTTGCTTCAGGGGTAACTGGAAAAGCAACGCCGTCCACCACCTTCATGGATATGTTCTTCATTTTGGAGTGTAGCTCACAGTTAGTGTTCTCTATGATGTCATCCACAGGGTACGTATCCAGCAGTGTGTCGCCCGGGGCAGAACCAACGCTGCTTCTTGGCATGGATGGGACGGTGCTATCCAATGCTGGACGATCATCCGCTTGCTGCTGCCGCTGCTGAGACCCCCTTTCCTGGCTAAGTGAGTCGATCTGCTGCTGCTGCTACTGGAATTTGAGTGCCAGGTCCGCGTGCCATGCTTCTAGGCCTTGAAGGCGTTCTATGTCCTGCTTCCTCTGCTCCTCCTCCAGCTTCCTCTTCATCTCCTCCTCCATCTTCTTTCTTGCACGGGGCCTGTAGTCGTCATTCCAGTCCGAAAAGCCCTCATACCAGGGAATAACGCCCATGCCTTGTGTTCTTCCCGGGTGTTCAGGATTTCCCAGGGCGCGCGTAAGCTCGTCGTTCTCTCTGTTGGGCGTGAACACCCCTGCTCGAGCTTCTTCTATTGCGTCAAGTATCCTTTGTTCGGCTCCTTTTAGACTTGCCTTCTTCGAAACCAGGTCTGTCTTCGGGTCCAACGCCCCCCATGCGCATAGAACCAAGTTCTGCACCTGGGGGGGAAGCTCCTAGTAATCGGAGTGACCCCTGCACCCTCCATCTCTTGCTCAGACTTATCCCACTTAGGCATTCCCACCGCGTAGCCACCTGGACCCAGCCTATGGAACTGCGTCTTTCTTGCGGCATTTGCCTTGTTTTTCATCGACCGTTCCTTAGATAATTCTGAATCCTTGAAGGTCACGAAATCATCCCAGTGTTCTCTTTGCTTCTCCAGTGTTCCCTTGAAATCTAGAGTCTTCCTTTCATTAGTGAGGTAGTTGGCCCATACAGTTTTCTTGTGGGTGTTGAATGCAATTGCCATCTTCTTAAGAGCAGCGGCCTTGACTTTCTCCACATCTGCTTTAGTGAAATGATCTGGTAGGGTGAAATGTTCCATCAGAGATTTCACCAGGTCTTTTTTGGCTCTGTCGTCGACCCAAGTAACACCTGGACGTTTAGTCTTTGGCTCTTTCCATTCTTGAATGGAGATCGGGAGTTTGTCCTTCACAAGAACTCCGCACTGACGAGTCCACTTGTCCGCAACATTCTTAGGCGTGAGGGGTTCGCCACTAAGTTTGGTGGATTCAATGTGGTACTTTACACCATCCTTCAACAATCTGCCCGGGCCTCGCTTTGTCTTGCTGTCTGAAGAAGCAGATTTGCTCGATCCGGAGGGCTGAAAGAAGAAAGATCGATTCGTTAATATATCTTCAATAAAAAAACATGTGATGATCACCAGGATGCATGCTTATATAAATATACCTCGCCAGTAGTCTTTGTTATTTGAAGATCAGCATTGTCTGTGTCATCACAAACATTGTCCGTGTCATCATAATCATAGTTCATGACTTCATCAGCTCGGTCGTCGAGATCGAATATCTTTTCATCACCCTCTCCAGTATTGTTCAGATATTGGGAGCCGTCATCTTCATTCAGATCATCTAGCCTGTGAGGGCTGCATATGATGTCGAACAATTCCTCTTCTCTCTCTCTGCCGGTATTGTCCGCCATAGCTTTTACTTTACTAATTAATACAGAAGAAATATAAAACAATTTAGTATTCAAATTACAATGCATGGATGCAATTAATCAATAAGAAAAAATTGAATCTCGAATACATCGTCTCGAATATATAATCTTGAATACATCATCGTCTTAATATATATAATCTCGAATACATTGTCTCGAATATTATATATCGAATACATCACTAGCTAGGTACCTAATAAAGATCGAGTACTACAGAAGAATCTAGGGCGCCACTCGTGGTTCCTGGGGCGCGGGCGGTGCACACCCGAAGAGAAGGAACCATCACATGATCATATCTCCGGTCATCTGCCCAAAGAACCCGCCAAGTAGTGGAGAACCTGACGTCGTCTATAGCAGCCATGTAGCGATGGACGTGCTCACCTTCCTCCCTAACACGGCGACGCACCACCTTCAGCGGGGCCGGCTGCCTCTGCACCGAATGTGACCCACGCGAACGCCACCAAAGAAGATCAGGGTCGACGACGGGACCCGAGGTCGGGTTCCTCACCAAGCGGCGCACCCCTTCAGGTAGCACCTCCCAGTGCCAGCCCGGTGGAGCCCAGTCCCGGACATGGGTCCCCTGAAGCAGGACGTCGTCGCGAATGGGTCAACGGCGAGGATGCGGGCCGGGCATATCGTCGAGAACAAATACTATATGCCCGCAAAAAGTAACATTTTAAATGATTGGATCGTGATAACTAAAATTCTATATATATGCAAATTCTAACAATTTGACATTAATCTAATTCATCTAACTAAAACTAATTCTAAAATTTTCTGATTATATAACTAACATTTCTATAACAATTCTAATATTTATATAACTAAAAAATAGAAAAATTGCTAACATTTCTATAAATATTTCTATAACTAAAAAACAGAAAACATTTATAACATTTCTATATAACTAACATTTCTAATATTAATATAACTAAAAAACAGAATATTTTCTAACATTTCTATAACTAAAAACAGAAAAAAAATTATAACAAACAAACTAATGTGTGTGTGTGTAGTGTGTGTGTGTGTGTAGT
>NC_057810.1:629423065-629429589 GCF_018294505.1 Triticum aestivum | reverse complement strand
GTCTTTAGTACCGGTTGGAGCCACGACCCGGTACTAAAGGGGGTGCGCTGGCTCCAGGCGGCGCGCAAGTTTAATCCCACCTCGCTAGCCGAGGGGCTACCACACTGGTTTATAAGCCCCAGTGCGGTAGTTCTCTCGAGCTCCTCTCCTAAGCAGGCCTACTGGGCCTACCTGTCCTCTTCTGCCCAGTGGGCCCACTGGGTCTCTGCGGGCCTGCATCCTGGCCCAACTAAAGGTTGTGTTCCTAGTTGTATGCAGGCCGCTTTGGCCCAGTAGGCGGGCTTTTTATTTTCTTTATTTTTTTTGCTTTATTTATTTTTAAGTTTTTTTTGCTGTATTTAGAGTTTCTTTGTGAATATTTTTGCTTTAGGTACAAAAAATTACAAACTTTCTGTTAGTGCCGGTAGTTTTCAAATTTGAATAGTTTAAATTTTGAATTATTTGAAATTTGTGTGAATCACTAGTTTGTGAATAACTTAACTTTGAAAAAAGTTTTTTCAGTGATTCTTTTTTCTTATGTTTAATATTAGTGTGTTTTATCATTATATTCAATTTGGTAATGCTTATGTTATTTAAAAAATGAAATGCCTTTGTAACAATTCAGTTTTCGTCGGAAACCCTGATACTTCGAAAGAGATTGTCCATTTTGTACACGAAGTGTATCCAATTTTTGCTGTAACCCTTTCTACTTTTTTGCACATGCTATTTATATGAAATGATGATACCATGCCAACTTTCAACTTTGTCTAAGTCCATTTGAAATGCTTTTCAATTTCAGGGTCATTTAGCTAGAAAAAAATCAGTAAATGCATGAAAAGAATTTGTTTGCACATAAAATTTCTTCGTGTTTCAAATGCCAAAACACATAATTAACTACCCTAACTATTACAGACATTCCCTCCTGGGTGTGAAACACAGAAGAAAGTGATGATAGTGAAGCCGATCACATCCCAGATCTTTGGGTGTGAAACTTTTTCTTCGCGTGTGTCCCTTTGCGCCGTACCCATGGAAAATCTTCATCATTTAACTGGATGCTGGGGTCAATATTCACTGTGAATGGAGCTATTTCATCAAAATTTTCATAATCTTCTGACATGTCTGTCTTGTCATCCACTCCCACGATGTTTCTTTTTCCTGAAAGAACTATGTGGTGCTTTGGCTCGTCGTATGATCCATTCGCTTCCTTATCTTTTCTTTTTCTCGGCCTGATAGACATGTCTTTCACATAAAAAACCTGCGCCACATCATTGGCTAGGACGAATGGTTCGTCTGCATACACAAGATTGTTGAGATCCACTGTTGGCATTCCGTACTGCGGGTCTTCCGTTACCCCGCCTCGTGTCATATTGACCCATTTGCACCGAAACAAAGGGACCTTCAAATCACCTGATCCATAGTTAAGTTTCCATATGTACTCTATGTAACCATAATATGTTTCCTTTCCCGTGTTGGTTGTTGCATCAAAGAGGACACCACTGTTTTGGTTGGTGCTCTTCTTATCTTGGGCGATCATGTAAAATGTATTCCCATTTATTTGGTACCCTTTGAAAGTCATTATATTCGAAGATGACAACTGGGACAGTGAGTACAGGTCATTTTGAATATCGCCATCATTCAGGGCACGTTTCTATAACCAACCGGCGAAAGTCCTCGTTTGTTCGCATGTAATCCAGTCGTCAGACTTCTCCGGGTGTTTGGACTGTAGAAAATTCTTGTGTTCCTCCGTATACGGAGCCACCAAGGCGGAATTCTGTAGAACTGTGTAGTGTGCTTCAGTGAGAGAATGCCCGTCCATACATATTATTTGATGCCCTCCTAGCATGCCTTTTCCTTCCAGTCTTCCCTTATGCCGCGATTCAGGAACACCAATCGGCTTAAGGTCAGGAATAAAGTCAATACAAAACTCAATGACCTCCTCATTTTCATGGCCCTTCGAGATGCTTCCTTCTGGCCTAGCACGGTTATGAACATATTTCTTCAAGACTTCCATGAACCTTTCAAAGGGGAACATATTGTGTAGAAATATAGGACCCAAAATGTTAATCTCTTCGCAAAGGTGAACTAGGACGTGCGTCATGATGTTGAAGAAGGATGGTGGGAACACCAACTCGAAACTGACAAGACATTGCACCAAATCATTCTGTAACCTTGGTATGATTTCTGGATCGATTACCTTCTGAGAGATTGCATTGAGGAATGCACATAGCTTCACAATGGCTAATCGAACGTTTTTCGGTAGAAGACCCCTCAATGCAACCGAAAGGAGTTGCGTCATAATCACGTGGCAGTCATGGGACTTTAGGTTCTGGAACTTTTTCTCTACCATATTTATTATTCCCTTTATATTCGACGAGAAGCCAGACGGTATCTTCATGCTGAGCAGGCATTCGAAGAAGATTTCCTTCTCTTTTTTGGTAAGAGCGTAGCTGGCCTGACCCTGATGTATGCCGTCTTTTCCGTGCATACGTTGCTGGTCCTCCTGTGCCTCTGGTGTATCTTTTGTCTTCCCATACACGCCCAAAAAGCCAAGCAGGGTCACGCAAAGATTCTTCGTCACATGCATCACGTCGATTGCGGAGCGGACCTCTAGGTCTTTCCAATATGGCAGGTCCCAAAATATAGATTTCTTCTTCCACATGGGTGCGCGTCCGTCAGCGTCCTTCGGAACAGGTTGTCCGCCAGGACCCTTTCCAAAGATTACCTTCAAATCCTTGACCATATCATGTACATCAGCACTAGTACGGTGGCGAGGCTTCGTCCGGTGATACGCCTCACCTTTGAAATGCTTGCCTTTCTTTCTTACGGGATGCCTGCTCGGAAGAAATCGACGATGTCCCAGGTACACATTCTTCTTACAACTATTCAAATATATACTGTCGGTATCATCCAAACAGTGCGTGCATCCGCGGTATCCCTTGTTTGTCTGTCCTGAAAGGATACTGGGAGCAGGCCAATCATTGATGGTCACGAACAGCAACGCCTTTAGGTCAAATTCTTCCCCCATGTGCTCATCCCACGCATGTACACCTGTTCCATTCCATAGTTGTAAGAGTTCTTCAACTAATGGCCTTAGGTACACATCAATGTCGTTGTCGGGTTGCTTAGGGCCTTGGATGAGCACTGGCATCATAATGAACTTCCGCTTCATGCACAACCAAGGAGGAAGGTTATACAAACATAGAGTCACATGCCACGTGCTATGGTTACTGCTCTGCTCTCCAAAAGGATTAATGCCATCTGCGCTTAGACCAAACTATACGTTCCTTGGGTCACCTGGAAACTCCTCCCAGTACTTTCTCTCATTTTTTCTCCACTGCGAACCGTCAACGGGTACTCTCAACTTTCCGTCTTTCTTACGGTCTTCTGCGTGCCACCGCATCGCCTTCGCATGCTCTTTGTTTTGGAACAAACGTTTCAACCCTGGTATTATAGGAGCATACCATATCACCTTGGCAGGAATCTTCTTCCTGGGGCACTCACCCTCGACATCACCAGGGTCATCGCGACTGATCTTATAACGCAATGCACCGCATACCGGGCAAGCGTTCAAATCCTCGTACTCACCACGGTAGAGGATGCAGTCATTAGGGCATGCATGTATCTTTTGCACCTCTAACCCTAGAGGCCAGACAACCTTCTTTGCTTCATACATACTCTCAGGCAATTGTTGTTCTTTGGAAGCATATTCTTTATCATTACCAGCAACTTTCCAAATCCCTTGTCGGATACACAATTCTCTGCATTCTATTGCAGCAATTCAAGTGTGGTGCCCAACTTTTTTTTGTCAGCTTCGCAATTCGGGCACAACAATTTCTTGTGATCCTCTAACATGCGTTGCAACTTCGTCCTCTCCAGATCACTTGCGCAGTTTCTCTTTGCATCGGCAATGGCCCGACCTAGATCATCAGCGGGCTCATTTGATGCCTCTTCTTCAGCTTCTTCCTGCATTGACGGCTCAGCTTCTTCCCCCATTATTGTATCATCATATTCAGGGAACCCATGGCCAGGATAGCCGTCGTCGTCCTCTTCTTCTTCATTGTCTTCCATCATAACCCCTATTTCTCCGTGCTTGGTCCAAACATTATAGTGGGGCATGAAACCAGACTCAAATAGGTGGACGTGAATGGTTCTTGACGTAGAGTAACTGTGACCATTCTTACAGCCAGCACATGGACAAGGCATAAAACCATCCGCCCGCTTGTTTGCCTCAGCGGCAAGCAGAAAAGTATGCACGCCATTAATGAACTCGGGAGAACATCGGTCATCATACATCCATTGTCGGCTCATCTTCATTACACAACACCGAATAGACCAATTAATACAAGTTCATATATAAAGTTCATACATAAAGTTCATATACAACACTTAATTAAATGCAACATACAAATAACTCTCTGGCTAAAGAATTTAAATGCAACAACAAATGTGATGAAGATCGCAACTAAGGTAACAATTGATCCAACAGCATAATGATACCAAGCCACACTATCAATGACATATTTTCTAATCTTTCTAATCTTCAACCTCATTTTCTCCATCTTGATCTTGTGATCATCGACGACATCGGCAACATGCAACTCCAATTCCATCTTCTCCCCCTCAATTCTTTTCAATTTTTCTTTCAAATACTCGTTTTCTCTTTCAACTAAATTTAACCTCTCGACAATAGGGTCGGTTGGAATTTCCGGTTCACATACCTCCTAGATAAAAATATCTATGTCAACTTGATGGGCATAATTTGTCATAAACATGAAATGCAACAACTAGTTTTAAAAGAGAATATACCACATCCGAATCATAACAAGGACGAGGGCTGACGGGGACGGATATCAAAACCATGGCATTATGTATAACAAACAACGTACGGGTAAGATAATTATACGAGTAACTATATATCCAAATCACACAAACATCAATTTGGTAATGTAAAACATTCATGAACAAGAGCCTCACCACAAGGTGGTGCCGGCGACGGGACGGTGCGGGCGATCGACGGTGGTTACGACGGAGATTTAGAAGGCACTAAGTAAACCACACCTACATATGCAAACTAAGTGTTATTTTTGACCTCAAATTGCATATAAATCAAATACTAGCAAATATAATTCCTCCCAAATTAATCACTATACAAAGCATTGCAAGAGCTAATCTAGCAATGAGAGTTGAAAGGACAAAGTTGCTAACCTTTGTGATCATTTGAATGAATGGGGGCCTTCAAATCTTGACAAATTTTGGGCAAATTTTGTGAGGAGCTCGAGGAAGAGAGGGGAAGAACATAGGAAGTGAGGGGAAAGGGGAAGAACAGAGTGGCTCGGGTGGACGAAGGGTTTTTGTACGTCGACCTTTAGTATCGGTTCGTGGCACGAACCGGTACTAAAGGTGCTGGAGGGGCCCCAGACTGACAACACCCTGCCACCACTCTCTTTAGTACCGGTTCGTGGCACGAACCGGTGCTAAAGGTTCGCCACGAACCGGTACTAATGAGAACGGCCGGCTAGCCGTTGGAACCGACACTAATGGACACATTAGTACCGGCTCAAAATCAAACCGGCACTAATGTGTCTCATATTAGGTCCTTTTTCTACTAGTGGTGTCATGCTCAGGGGATACTTCGGTCTTGATTGTAGTTGTAATTCTTGGCTGGTATTCCTCTGTGTAAAGGTTATCGTTCAGTTGTCTTTTCATTTTTGTCAGTCGGTGTCTACGCGGCTTTTATCTTGACCTCTATTATATGATGAGGCACACATTACCATGCAAAAAGTTACGGGATCACCGATCAAGGTGTCCAAACCAATCAAGCGAAATACATGTCTCTTCTTCTAACTTGAGCCGGCCAACAAGATCTATATCTATATACCTATCTATATCTACATACCAATAAAAAAGACCCAAATGGGAAGATCCAATTAATCTCTGTCATCAAACAATGTTAATCCAACAATCTAGATTGCTCCAGTGGTGAGCATTCAACATGCTTAGGGTGCCATTAACATCACACTAAATATCAACAATCATGCTACTAATCACATACTTAATGCCTAACTGATATCCTACCTAATATTAATGTGGAATTAATTTCATTCCTAATATGAACATGCATTTCCACGTATGCATTACTAGTGAGAGGCGGCAACCAGAGACAGACGCTATGTGATGGATGCGACACGTGGCATGCTAACATGATACAAACAGATATATTGCTGCTAACATGACAAAATAACATAGGGGGCTGAGGTGCTTGAATTATCATAGGGCTTGTATGTTGATATTTTTCCCTGATATTACATGTTGCATGTCATCTAGCATAACACAAAAGAATGGTGTCTTTAGGATTTTAGACGGTTTGAACTATGTGGAAGGGGTAGGACGTTGCGTTAATGAAAAAACCTCACAAGTGCTTAAAAAGTGCAAAAAGCGTGGTATTCATTTCTCCTACTCGTTTCTCTCAATGATTTCTCTATTGTAGTTTACATGCATATTTCCCGCCAATTTCTCCCGCCCTATCCCCCTCGCAGATTCTTCCC
>NC_057810.1:629419398-629422752 GCF_018294505.1 Triticum aestivum | reverse complement strand
ACTTTTGGTGTTTTTTTCCGCTAATTCTCATGTCCTATTTTTAAAATTTTCGTCCTTTTCACCTGCTTGTTTTTCCATCCATTTTCTCCACGCATTTATCTTATCCTATCCCACGTCAATTTCTACCACTTATTTCTCTCACCATTTTTTTGTCGTCGATTTATAACATTAATTTTTTGGCCTTTTCCCCTGCTCGTTTCTCGCCTCTCATTTCTCCTTTGCTATTTACTTCACATTTCTCTCGGTCTTTTTTCCCGTCGAGTTTCCCACTCATTTTCTGCGCCCTTTTTCCAATGATTTTTCCCGCTCATTTCTCCTAATCTAGTTTACCTCCGATTTCCCTGCTGATTTCTTCCACCTTTTTCCTGACTCATATCTCATGCCTACTTCTAACCCTTTTACCTGCTAATTTCTATGGTTAATTTTCCCGCCCTTTTATCCCTCCAAATTTTTCCACTCATTCTCAGGTTCATCACCCGCTGATTTACATCACCATCTTTTTCTACCGATTTCTCCCGCTCATTTCTGTTGCATTATTTTCTTGCCCTAATTTTTTCCTACTGATCCGTACCGGTCGCGCACCTACAGGTACGACAACACTAGTGTAGGATTTTTGTTACACGAGATATAAATTGTTCAACCTTGAATTGGCGCGACTATAATATAGTTCAATCTCACACTGTTATTTGATGTGCAAATAGATTGTAGTGTGGCGAAGCATCAACCAACCATGTAAGATGATTTTTTCCAAAAAATATAAATCTCTTCCACGCATACATTCAAGAACTATTTTAGTGGAATCATTGCATGTTGAAGATCTATCTAGTGCCTCAACTAAGACATGCATGCCTGGCTCACATGTTGAAGAAGACTCAGATATATAGTATTGCATGTAACGTATATTTGTTTGGGGTCCTTCATTAAATATACGTATGTGATAATCTCTATCACCACATGCATGCCCGACTTACATCATTGTCAAGGTTGAAGATCTATCTACAACAGCCTCAACTAAGACATGCATGTTTCATTATGCCTAATCTTTTCGTAGCATGATGTTGTTTTACTCTTCTTCTATACATATAACCTCCGCATCTGCCTTTCACACCAAATGTTTCTAACGAGAAGATCACTAAAGATTAAAAAAACTTGGAACCAACAATTATTTTCAATTTTTGGCATTTATTGGATGATTATGAATTCAAACCCACGACTGCGTGGTTTGAGGTGAACATGTTATCAGACCCAACATAAATCATCTCCATGGCCTTTTCTTGTGAGACCAACCTTACAAATGTTTTTATTTTGGCCAAAACCTATTTAGATAGTTTATCCTGCAAAAAGGTCAAATGCATTTTTTTACATGCAATGATAAGATTTTTCAAAACAAGTTTTATTAGAAAACCATATTCGAGTCTTGTATTTTGTTATATCACCTCACACTTCAAACAGCAAATGTCAGATGAACTTAATTTTTTTTTACATTTTTTCAAAGTTAGTACAGACAAAAATACAATTATTACATGTATATATTTGATAAATAACCTATACTTTTACCATGGCTACATAATCCTGTCATAGCTTCACAGCTATGATTAATAGTCATGTTCTACTATCTCCACCGAACTTGGGATTTTGGATTTGGATACAATAAAGCCCAGAGAAATTCTAATATAAATTCAATCTAAAGTTCCCAATTTTTTTTTGGATATCCATCAATCTCTCCTCTCTAAAGTCAACCATGACTTTATGCAGCCTTGCACGATTCAAGTTTCGAGCTCAACATCTTTATATTCTCCTCATACCGGTGGGCAGGATGAGTAGGGGTGATGGCAGTGGCCACTCAGGAGGTGGGGACGACGTCGTCTAACTTGGGAGGTAGGGAACGTTCGCAGATGGTGTCGTGGGAGTTTAGGAGGCAGGAAGGTTGGCGGCGGGCAGGGGTGGGTACTAACAATGATGGCATGTTGGGGATTCGAGGGGGGGGGAAGTGAAGAACATGGGAGTGTTGTGGGGCCATATGGGGCCGGTGGATCTGTGCAGAGTTGCATGTGTCCAAGAACAAATTGGGAACCCCATTTTGGCCCCTTCTCTAGCTCATTTCTCATGCCTATTTTTCCGGCCTTATACACCTGCTGATTTCTACTGGTCATTTTCCCTTCCTTTTATCATGCAAAATTCTCCTGTTCATTCTCCTGTTTTATCTCCCACAAATTTCTCTCAACTTTTTTTCCCGCTAAATTCTCCTTGCATGTTTTACCGCCGATCTGTATCCCTCACACACCTACACATTGATACACTAGTAGAAAAGGGGGCATTAGTCCCGGTTCGTAAGGGCCTTTAGTCCCGGTTCTTGAACCGGGACTAAAGGGTCGTTACTAATGCCTCCCCCCTTTAGTCCCGGTTCAAACTGGAACCGGGACTAAAGGTCGCGGCCACGTGGAGCTCCACCTTTAGTCCCGGTTGGTAACACCAACCGGGACTAAAGGAAATTTTATGATTTTTTTTGAAAATTTTGTTTGAATTTTTTTTTATTTTCAAATTTCTAAATTATTTTAACCTCTAATCTCTAATCACCACCCCTCATCACTGCTCAATTTATCCTCTAATCTGTAATCACCCCTCATCATTCCTAATCATCTAACTTCCCGAACCGTCACCCATCCTCCCACTCCCCCAGCCCGAGCACGCTTAACTTCCGGGTTCTATTCTTCCTCGTTTTCAAGTCTGCACTTGTTGTTTTGCTGACAATAGTAAGATGTCAATCCTATTAACCCTTGGAATTTTGCGTGAGCATGAAGTGACACATTTCACTGTTTGAGTTTGAAACTATTGTTTTAAAAAACAATAATTATTTAGTAACACTAATATTTCTTGAATAATTAGTTTGACCATTGTTTGACCATTGTTTGACCATAGTTTGACCACAGTTTGACCAGATTTGACCAAAATTCAAGATAACTGAAATAATTATTTAGTAACACTAATATTCTAGAATAGTTAGTTTGACCATTGTTTGACTACAGTTTGAAATTTTTTTGATTTTTTCCACTCTAGATTTTAAATGCCCCGTAACTTTTTTTCTGTTAGGTTTTTGAGGATTCTAAGTATGTTTAACGAGGTTCCCCCTTTTAAATTTGGATATAACTTTTCGAGTAGATGATTTTTCATATAAAAAACTTTTTCATCCGAGTCAGTATGCAAAAGTTATGCCCATTTTACTAAATTCTAGAGAGATTTTACAAATAAAGTCGAAATTCATATTTGTAAATTTTCCCAACAACTAGACCACATCACATGGGAAACTTATTTCTTTTATTTTTTTGACATTTTCATCATTTTCTTTTATTTTTT
>NC_057810.1:629407639-629418928 GCF_018294505.1 Triticum aestivum | reverse complement strand
CCGGTTGGTGGCACGAACCGGGACTAAAGGTCTAACCCTTTAGTCCCGGTTGGTGCCACGAACCGGGACTAATGGGCATTGCACCCTTTAGTCCTGGTTCGTGGCACCAACCGGGACTAAAAGGTCCAGACGAACCGGAACAAATGGCCCACGTGGCCCCTGGGCGCATGAACCGGGACTAATGCCCCCATTAGTCCCGGTTCTAGACTGAACCGGGACTAATGGGCTAACCCGGGGTGGACCAAAGCCCTCTTTTCTACTAGTGATAGCACTAGTGTAGGAATTTGTTACATGAGATATAAATTATTCAGCCTTGGAATGGTGTGACTACAAGATAGTTCAATCTCACGCTCTTATTTTATGCACAATTAGACTATAGTTCCGTGAGACATCAAGCAACCCCTTAGGATGATTTTCCAATAAAATAAATTTGGTGGTGACCTCTCATTAAGAATCCTTTGGAATTCCCAGGATATGCTTGACATGCGACGTAGCGGCGACTTATGAGGTGGGGACGATGTCATCATCTAGCTTGGCAGGCAAGGAACGTCCGCAGATGGTGTCTTGGGAGTACGGGAGACGAGAAGGTTGGCGGTGGACGAGATGTGGGTAAGAGCATGGTTAATAGTATAGTCAGCTGCTGACTATATGATGTTGCCACATCATTTATAGCCAAGCTTATAGCCGGCAACTATAATAGGTGGATATAAATGTGTACTACTTTGTTGATACATGAACCACCTCACTCTCTCATAAAGTCTCTAACAGCACGTGCTGCAGCCGGCTGTTAACTAGTTGTCTGCTTCTCTTCTCTCCCCTCTTCTCTCTCTTCCACCTTAGCAAAAATATAATATTTAATCTCTTACAACCCACCTACATCACCTTATTGTATTTCTTCAAGAACAACGACATGTTTTGGGGACGCAAAACGAGAGAGAAAGTGGAGAAAGTGTGATGGTGGTGGGGCCATATGGGGTCAGGTAGGCCTGTGCAGAGTTGGATGTGTCCAAGAACAAGTTGGGAACCCCATCTCTAGGTCATGGCAGTCAGTATGGTGCAATCCGTGGTTGTCTATGACAAGTAGGGAGGCGACAAAGACAATGTAAGATCTTAACCACCATGAGCAATAGTGCAAGAAATTCATGTAAAGTGAACGGAAATAAATATAGCAGACAAATCCGCTTAGCTTCATATACCAATTTTGGGTTTTACTAGAAGGAGGAGGCGAGTGAGAGAGACGAGGAACGCAGCCTGTACCAACTAGTATGACCTATCAATACAACGAACACAAAGACAAGGTCTTCCACCCCTACCAACATGGCATGACTACTAGACCAGTGAATCACACCACTTCTTAGGAGCGCACACATGGTTCAAAACCAGTTCAGCTTCGCCATATCCGACACAAGACAAGGAACACAACTTGTACTTCCCTCATTTCTAAATATAAGTCCTTTTAAAGATTCCACTACAAACTACAGCGGATGTATATAGACATAGTTTAGAGTGTAGATTCATTTATTTTGCTTTGTATGTAATTCATAGTAGAATTTCTACAAAGACTTATATTTAAAAACGGAGGGAGTATCAACTTCTTGGACCTATAAAGTTAGCGAACACATAGACAAGGTCCCTTTATTACTGCCGGCTTCAGGACGTGGGCAAAATCCTGGAGCGTAGCAGATATTGAAATTTTAAATTTGAGTAGACAGGGCGGGTCAAAAAGATTATCGACCTGCGCCTCCTGGTGTGTCTAAAGGAACATGTTTACGTAGGGAGGGGGTTGTATCAATCCAACAAATAATCGCCAAGTAAGCGAAGGATGATAAATAGCACACAAATCCGCATAAAATCGTAGAACATTTTCAAGATGAGAGTATACCGGATAAGGCGATCGTAACCACTCGACTGCCTTCACCCGGCAGCGGCTGTCCGCTACGGAGTTCGCCTTGCGACGTCTGCCATTGACTTTGAGCCGGGCCAACAACTCATACTTGACCAACCCCACTTTGAGGATCTGGTCGATGATTTAGCGGCGATGGCAGACGTAAGTCTCGGCGGTGGTCCTGGACCTATCAATGGCTCAGTTCTCTACGAGCACAGGGTCCGCTAGCACTCATGCCGAGGCGACGTCCAACCACGCAAACGATGCTTGACGGGTCGTCTCAGAGGCTTCCTGAGAGGCCATCATCATAGTGGGGGACAAGCCGCCGCCACCACCACCACCTAGGTAGTAGGCGAGGTGACCGCGTGCCATGGATATCGCAGGGGAGGGTGCCTCCTCCTTCTTCATGACGACAGGGTGCCACTAGCTCCCAAACTGCCAAACGGTCGAGAACGACTGAGCGGCAGGGCGAGAAGAACCACCTCGATCCATCAGACTTGTCCGTCATGGTGGTTGGGGTTGGAGGTGTGCGAATTTAGGAAGAGGAGAGGCGGCGGTGTAGGGTTTGCGTCCGCAGCCAAATGACTTAAAATAATCGGGTAGGTGGACAGACTCTGCTTCAATGCGGGTAGCAGCTGGAGTTGGGTTCTTGGCCGAAGCGTAGGTGTGAATGCCAGACATGCATTTGGCCGGTCAACATGTATGAATGCGTGTAGGAATCCGTCCCATTGCCTCGTCCGGTCATGTCAGCTCCGAACGACATGAATGCGGCGTGAAGAGCGGAGCTAAGGTTCTAGGCGGAGCAGAGAGAAGTGTTTTCGACGTGGGTTCACTCTGTTGGAGGCCTACGTGGCAGAGGTTTAATTTGGACGCCCGCAAATCTTTGCTTTGTTTGGTTCCGTTGGGGATTCAGATGTCCAGATCAGTCCAGGCATTTTTATGACTGGCGTTGGATGACAAAAAAAGCATGGACCTTTGGGGGCAATTTGGTCACCTGCGTTGGAGATGCCCTTGGGTCCTTCCTCCCCCGCGGCAACGGCAACGATGCACATCTTCATCGATGTACCATAGCCGTGATGGGTCGCACGCAAGTGTAGTTCTCCTTGTTGCACGACTTAACTATTTTTTCCTGCGATGCCCAAATTTCTTGCGAAAATATTCTTGGTCCAGCTCCGGCGCTTAGACCCAAACTCTCGAGATATTTTGGGTTCAGATCTAAAGTTCAAATGGAAATGAAAAAATGTGCCCTAACCTAGTCGCGATGGAGCCCGCCCGAACTGACTCTCATCCGAAACTGCAAAAGTATTTTGGTCCGTGCTAGTTTTTTTTTCAATTTAAACAAAAAAAGAGAGTAACAATCGAACATCCCTCTCAGCCAGCTTTGTTGTTCGATTCGATGGATACGGAGGGACGGACGACAAAGATGAACTAGAAAGGGGATGGATCCACGGGAGGATGTGATGGACCAATCAAGGATCACCAATCCGCGGCTCCTCGGTTGCTCCTATCCCTTTTGTATATCGAGCAAACACAGAGGAATTGACTCCCGCCAGAAACATTAAAAATGCTCCATGGATCAATTCCAGATGTGGGTTGTGCATCGTTCGATTCAATGGATGGCTCGGATGGACCGGAAAAGAGGTTCGATCCGCGTGAGCACGCATTCAACCAATCAATCTGTGGCTCCTCGCACCCAACCTATCTATAATCCAATCACATCACATCACATTGTTCCGCAACTCCTGCAGGCGAGTCCGGTCCAAGGTTGCGGAGCGGGAGCGAGCATCGTAGACGAAGTAGTCGAATATGAAAGTAAAAGACATAGAGAGATATGGAGGAGACCAGCTTTATTAATCAATGGTCAGAGGTTACAATGATGTCTCCTCGTTGCTTTATATAGGGACTAGGGGGTTGTAGGATCTTGAAGTATGTCTAGAGGGGGGTGATTAGACTACTTGACCAATTAAAAACTTAACCTTTTCCCAATTTTAGTCTTTGGCAAATTTTAGCAAACTTAGCACAAGTCAAGCAATCTTCACACAATTCAAGCAAGCATGCAAAGAGTATATGAGCAGCGGAATTTAAAGCATGCAACTTGCAAGAAAGTAAAGGGAAGGGTTTGGAGAATTCAAACGCAATTGGAGACACGGATGTTTTTCTCGTGGTTCCGATAGGTGGTGCTATCGTACATCCACGTTGATGGAGACTTCAATCCACGAAGGGTAATGATTGCGCGAGTCCACGGAGGGCTCCAACCAAGAAGGGTCCACGAAGAAGCAACCTTGTCTATCCCACCATGGCCGTCGCCCACGAAGGACTTGCCTCACTAGCGGTAGATCTTCACGAAGTAGGCGATCTCCTTACCCTTACAAACTCCTTGGTTCAACTCCACAATCTTGTCGGAGGCTCCCAAGTGACACCTAGCCAATCTAGGAGACACCACTCTCCAAGAAGTAACAAATGGTGCGTTAATGATGAACTCCTTGTTCTTGTGCTTCAAATGATAGTCTCCCCAACACTCAACTCTCTCTCATAGGATTTGGATCTGGTGGAAAGAAGATTTGAGTGGAAAGCAACTTGGGGAAGGCTAGAGATCAAGATTCATATGGTAGGAATGGAATATCTTGGCCTCAACACATGAGTAGGTGGTTCTCTCTCAGAAATGGTAAGTTGGAAGTGTAGGTTTGTTCTGATGGCTCTCTCCACGAATGAAGAGGAGGTGGAGAGGTAGATATAGCCTCCACACAAAATCTAACCGTTACACACAATTTACCAATCTCGGTGGGACCGAATCAACAAACTTGGTCGGACCGATTTAGTAAACCTAGTGACCGTTAGTGATTTCGGTGGGACCGACATGCAACTCGGTAGGACCGATATGGTTAGGGTTAGGGCATAACGTAATCTCAGTGAGACCGATTACACAAACTCGGTGAGACCGATTTTGGTAATTAGCTAACCAGAGAGTTGGTCAGGTAAACTCGGTGGGACCGATTCACTCATTTCGGTGAGACCGAAATGTTACAAAAAGGAAACAGAGAGTTTACATTGCAATCTTGGTGGGACCGATCGCTCACTTCGGTTAGACCGAAGCGTTACAAAGGGAAACAGAGAGATTACAATCCCATCTCGGTGAGACCGAGATCCCTATCGGTGAGACCGATTTGCCTATGGTTTGTGGCAGTGGCTATGACATCTGAACTCGGTGGCGCCGGATAGAAAGAATCGGTAGGGCCGAGTTTGACTTTGGGTTTAGGTCATATGTGGATATGAGAAAGTAGTTGAGGGTTTTGGAGCATATCACTAAGCACTTGAAGCAAGAAACTCATCAAGCAACACCTCATCCCTCCTTGATGGTATTGGATTTTCCTATAGACTCAATGTGATCTTGGATCACTAAAATATAAAATGTAGAGTCTTGAGCTTTTGAGCTTGAGCCAATCCTTTTCTCCTTAATATTTTGAGGGATCCACTTTCATCATCCATGCCATGCCATTCATTGAGCTTTCCTGAAATATTTGTCTTGAAATAGTGTTAGCTCAATGAGCTATATGTTGTTACGAAGTACCAAAACCACCTAGGGATAGTTGCACTTTCAGGGGTCAAGGGATAAGTACCCACTTAACGTAAGAAGGGGAAACGGGAGGGGATATCCCTAACGGCTCGGCGCTAGCCGCCGCCACCATCATGGTGGCCTCGGTTTCCCAACACTCCTCCTTGGGTAATTATCCGTATATCCATGCCTCAAAACTCCGAAAAACCCAGTGGGAAAAATATGGAGAAAGAGTACACAGTATACGTTGTTGTATTGCACGAATTGCCTCATCAAAAACCTCGTGTGAGAAACATCAGGAAAACTCACTCAAGGGAAAAAGAGTACAATCCACTCAACCATCAAGTTGAGTACTCGATCATCGGGATTGAGATTTTAGCGACGAGTTTGTGAAGTTTCTCCCCCTGAACCTTGCATCTCTCTAAGTCTCATCATACCGATTCCACGCACACACCTCTCTAAGGTTGATGCCGGTAATGATTTAGTGAACATATCAGCAAGATTGTCACAAGACTTAGTATGCAAAACTTTCACCTCATTCAACTACTGCAGCTCATGTGCATAGAAGAACTTGGGACTAATATGCTTAGTGAGGTTACTCTTCACATAACCCATATGGACTTGTGCAACACAAGCAACATTATCTTCATAGATAATGGTAGGGGTTTGTACGGTGTTCAGCCCACATGTCTGCTGAATGTGGCCGATCATCCGCCGAAGCGATACACACTCTTTTGACGCTTCGAATAGTGCCATGATTTCCAAGTGGTTCGTGGAAGTCGACACAAGTGTTTGCTTGGACGATTTTCAAGAAAACGTAGTTCCACCACAAAGGAAAACATATCCAGTCTGCGATTTGCAATCATGCGGGTCCGATAGGTACCCAGCATCGGCATAGCCTACAATAGATAGGTCTTGGTTCCTTTTATAAAACAGGCCAAGATCTTTGGTCCCTTGCAGGTAACGGAAGACGTCCTTGACACCTTTCCAATGTCTTTTGGTAGGTTCAGAACTGTACCTCGCAAGCAAACTGACGGCGAATGCAATGTCTGGCCGTGTACAGTTTGCGAGATACATGAGTGCTCCAACTGCACTCAGGTAAGGAACCTCTGGTCCCAGAGTCCCCCCCCCCCCTCTTCCTTTGTCCTGAACGGGTCCTTGTCTGGCTGTAAAGACCTCCCGACCATCATGGTCTTAGAAGGATATGCCTTATCAAATCCAAATGTTTCCAACACCTTCTGGGTGTAGGCCGACTGGTGCACTAGAATCCCATCAGGGGAATGTTCAAGTTGCAGACCTAGACAGAACTTGGTTTTACCCAAATCCTTCATCTCGAATTCTGACATCAGGTAGGAACTCGCTTCCTCAATATCCTCAGGTTTACCGATTATGTTTAAATCGTCCACGTACACCGAGATTATACAAAATCCATCTTGGGATCGCCGTATGAAAACACATGGGCAATCTTTATTGCTCGTGTAGCCCTTCTCATGAAGGAAATCGCTTAAGCGATTGTACCATATTCTACCAGACTGTTTGAGTCCGTACAGTGCCTTTTGAAGTTGAACACTGTATAGACCCCTGTTTGCTCTATCATGGTTCGAAATAGGGATACCTTCTGGAACCTTCATGTATATGTTCGAATCCAAGTTACCATACAGGTAAGCGGTGACAACATCCATTAGTTTCATTTTTAAGCCCATATTTACTGCCATCGAGATCAAGTATCTAAAGGTAACTCCATCCATGACTGAGGAATAAGTCTCCTCAAAATCGACACCTGGTCGTTGAGTGAACCCTTGAGCGACGAGCCTTGCTTTGTACCGTACTACCTTATTATTTTCATCTCTCTTTCGAACAAAAACCCACCTATGGCCAACAGGGCGAATGTGGGGAGGAGTTCGACAAACTGGTCCGAACACCTTCCTTTTGTTGAGAGATAATAATTCGGCAGTAATTGCCTGCTGCCAATCTTTCCAATCCGACCTTTTCTTGCAATCAGCGAGCGTGTTAGGCTCAAGGTCAAGATCTATGATTGAGGCAATTTTCTTAGTAAAGTTGATGTCGACAATCACCGTTGCTCGGTTCAAGGACTTCCCCGTATAAATATAATTTATGGCCATTTCGTCATGGAGCGCATCCGGCGCAGACACTTGCTCTACCAAATTTCCCATTATGGGAGCAAGGTCCTTTAGATTTCTCGCGCCGATGTGTGCGCTCACATCTCCGCTGGGTGTTTCCCCTATGGGAAAGTTTAAGTCCGGAATTTCGTGCACTGAATTTTCCGTACTGGTGCCAGGTCTCGACTGGCTCCCCGTTTCAATTTGGGGTACTTTGGCGACAGGCTGTGATAAATCTCTCTTATCCTTTTTCGTCAGGCGTCCCCGAGTACTTGGGATTTGAGAAGCCGAATTTCTCGTCCTTTTAGGCCTTTGGACGGGAGCGGGTATACCATTATTTTTCTTCGGTATTTCAACCTTTCCGGTGCATTGCGTGCGTGCACATGCCATTTTGTCACAATCTTTAAGTCACTAAAGTGGTCGGGCAGTTGATTTGCTAAAGACTGCAAATCTATTATCTTTTGGACTTCTCTCTCAGTCTCAGTAGTGTGCAGGTCATGAGCGTGGATCCCCGTGGCTTGCCATGTGATTTCTCGACTTTTAGCATCAAGGGGTTGATTCTCTCCCCCTAAAGTCGGGAAAAGATCCTCGTCAAAAATGCAATCAGCAAAACGAGCCATGTGACAGTCAGCTGTCATGGGGTCCAGATACCCGATTATGGACACAGTCTCATAACCAACGTATATCCCCGACTTACGGAGCGGGCCCATCACTGATCGCTGAGGGGGTGGTATTGGTACATATACCTGGCAACCGAACCTACGAAGGTGGGAAATTTTCGGTGCCGACCCTTGCGCAAGTTGAACAGGAGAGTGGATGTTGTAGGACAGTGGTCGAAAGTTGATGAGATTAGCTGCGTGTAACACCGCGTGGCCCCAACACGTAGTTGGCAAATTACAACCCTGAAGTAGCGGTCGGGCAATGAATTTAATTCTTTTAATCAATGCCTCGGCAAGTCCATTTTGTGTATGAACATGTGGTATCGAGTGCTCAACTTTGATTCCCATTGCCATCAATAATCATCGAACGCCTTTGAAGTAAATTCTCCGGCGTTTTCCATTCAAATAGATTTTGTACGATAATCCAGGAAATTATTCCTCATTCGTATGATCTGTGAGATCAATTTTGCAAAGGCATGGTTCCGTGTTAACAGCAGGCAAACATTGGACCATTTAGAGGAAGCATCAATGAGCACCATAAAGTACCGAAACGGCCCCGTGAGGGGCTGAATTGGACCGCATATGTCCCCTTGGATACGTTCCAAGAACGCGGGGATTTCATCCCTCACCTTGAGGGGCGATGGCCTAATGACTAACTTCCCCTTAGCGCATGCGGAGCACATGAAATCATCGGGATTCGGGAAGTTCTTCACGTTAACATTATGGCCATGCGAGTTGTTAATTATATTTCTCATCATCCTAAGTCCGGGGTGGCCTAACCTATCATGCTAGAGGCAGAAGAGTTCATAGCTTCTAAAGACGGTCTTGAGGGTAGTGTACACGAGCGGTGCTACTATCTTAGTGTAGTATAGCCCTGTGTTAAACGAAGGAAGCCTTTCGATAACATGTTTACCACCGACATCCCGCTTTGTGATGAGTAGGCACTCATTGCCGTTTTCATCATCGGTCTCAGCATGGAAACCATTAGCGCGGATGTCTCTAAAGCTCGAAAGAGTACGAGTCGACTCCGGGTACAACAACGCATCATTAATGATCAAAGTTGTTCCCATAGGGAGTATAATAGTGGCTCGTCCGGAGCCAACTATGTGAGAACCGCAGCCGGCGATTGTCATAATACTTCCCGGAGATTTTTTAATGGACTCAAAATACTTAGTTTCTCGTAAAATGGTATGAGTGGTGGTGCTATCGGCAAGGCACGTTTCCTCCATTCGGGCGCCACACGCGTTCTAAAATATGACATCTAATTAATGTAATGAGGAAGAAGATACATTAAAGATAAATGCACACATCTCAGAACATAACATGCTATCATGTATAAATAATGGAATAAATGAATAAATGTCATCCAATCGCCAAAGTAAAGAATAAGTTTATGCTCTCATAGAGCTTACAACCAAATCGAATTTATTCAATTTTATTGTATCAAATCACGGAATCATGATAACCAAAGAGGTATGCTAAGTGGACTCGGTGAAGAAGCCATTCACTTCCGCCGCAATCTCCATACTAGTGAGTTGATCCTCCTTAGAAATCATCTTTGAGGCCGCATCAATGTCTAGTGGAGGCGCCGCCGCCGAGGCGACCATGTGGTCAACCTCCATGGCGACGTGGGCGTCGGTAGAGACCGCCAAAGCTGCCGCGATGGGCACCACGGGGGTCGTCTCTATGGGCGCAGCAGGGGGCGTAGCGATCATCACGGGTGCCGCCATGGGCGCCAGTGGTGCTCCCTCCTGAACCAAGGCGAGGTGCGTCTCACGCGCCTTCCGAGCCTTGTATGCTTCAACGACCTCCGGTGGTGCGCGGCACTGGCGGGATAAATGCTCCACCGAGCCACAACAGAAAGTCCTGAGGCCTCTGCCCTCCCTTGCCCGGCTTGTTCTGCTTAGCCAGGGCAGGAGGGTGAGGGCCCTTCGTCTTGCCCTTGCGGCCCCTCTTCTTCTATTGAGGCTTGCAGACTTTGAGAGCGTTCACCTCCTGGCGAGAACTCCCCCCCAAGTGGTTGCGCGACAAAGTTCTTTTTGAGAACCTCATCCTGCGCCTCCGCCACCTGGAGGACATCAATCAACTCTGAATACCTCGTGTAGTTCCCTTGGTGGTAGTTCCGTGAGGACTGGACCACGTCGGGGTGGAAAGTGGATAGGGTTTTCTCAATCTTCTGGGAGTCGATAATCTCAGTACCACACAACCGAAGAGTCGTACAAATCCAGTGTAGAGCCAAATTGTACTCCCCAACCGTCTTGAAGTCCGCAAACCTCAAACGGATCCACTCTGCCTCTGCACGTGGCTTCACAGTGTACTTCAGCCGCTCAAAACGCTGCTTAAGAGCGGTCCAAAGGCCAGAAGCACTACGCTCAGCCACTACTCATCTTTCATAGTAGGTGACAGGTGATGACGGAGAAAGTGTAGAGCCTGCACATTCTCAGTTTCAAACTTGGGATCAATGGCGGCCAGCTGGGCCCCCTTACCGATCGCCCTCAGGAGGGTTCTACCCTGGAGAAAGACCTCGCAGTCTGAGGACCATGACAGGTAGCTTAGCCCTGTCTGGGCCAACTCAACAAATTCCTTGTGGACAATTCCGGTCATCTGCGATTTATGCAAAAATCATGAGATTACAGCAGGTAATCTTTTGCACAAAGCGATGTTGATAAACTTATTCAATAAAAAGACGTCCCAATATTTAAAACATGCTATTATATGACTTACTTAAATGATTAAGAGTGTTAAACAATTAATCTACAGCAGTAAAATCATACAATAATATCTTGTTACAAAGGATAGCATGTTAAGCGCATCTAGTATGTGAAAAGTAGCCCAAAAATTGAATTCCCGAGGCATTTTTAAGCCCAAATACGTGTTTTCAATGAAAACAAATAGTTCCAGGGGCTTCTACGCGAAATATTTCAGCAGGAATAAAACATGCGTAAAATCTGAAAACTATAGGGGCTAAAACGCAATACGTCCGTGCTGTAGCCGGCGCCACATTTTTTTGTTACGGGGTGTCCTCAGCCCGCGGCCCTGTCGGGCCCAGCATCCAGCCCGCGCCACCCTTTT
>NC_057810.1:629384764-629407036 GCF_018294505.1 Triticum aestivum | reverse complement strand
GGGGCGTGAAGCGCGGCCAGCGCAAGTAGCGACCACGGCGTGGACGGCGTGGCCGGCGCGGCCAGCGGCCATTGGGGCGGGCTGCGGCAAGCATGCGCTAGCGAGACAGGGCGGAGGGGCGCATCGCGGCCAGCGGGGCTGCGCCGGCGACCAGCGGGGTCGCGGACAGCAGGGCGTCAACTGGACGCCGGCCTCAGGATGCGATCTTCGCCGCGTTCGTCTGGGAAAACGACGGCGCATGACACATCTGGTGCTTTTGCGGCGGTACCGCGATCATTTGGATCGCGATCTGTACCAACTCCCTATAGTGTAGTCAACAAGTTCCTCTTAATCCAAGAACATCGACATTGGTCGGCGACGTGATCGTTCGCTCGGTTCTTGGGAGGAAAATCCACACCATAGGTAGATTAAATCCGAAAAATATTCTAATCGCAAAAACGGAATCGCAGTAACGAGATGAATCCATTTTTGCAAAAGTGGGGTTCGGATCTTATACCTCCGCGGGATCGACGAAAGCCTACGTGATGCAGGCTTGACGCAGGCTTGACGGAGAGTTGGTGGAGCGAAGCGTGCTGATAACGTGTTCCGCAACTCCTGCCGACGAGTCCGGTCCAAGGTTGCGTAGCGGGAGCGAGCGTCGTAGACGAAGTAGTCGAACACGAAAGTAAAAGACACAAAGAGATATGGAGGAGACCAGCTTTATTAATCAATGATCAAGAATTACAATGATGTCTCTTCATTGCTTTATATAGGAACTAGGGGGTCAAAGGGATAAATACCCATTTAACGTAAGAAGCACAAACGGGGATATCCCTAGCGACTGGCGCTAGCCGCCGCCACCATCATGGTGGCCCCGGTTTCCCAACACACATCACGTCACAGGCAAACGCAAAGCAAAAGAGAACGGAACCAAACGAACGATCCCCAAATCCAATTCCAATCCCACGCCGCCGCGGCTCCGTCTTCTCCCTCCGCCGCCGCCGCCGCCGATGCCTCCTCCACCTCCACGCGACGGCGGCGCCCGCGACCGCTTTCTTCCTCCCCCGGACACCACGGCTCGCCTCCTCTCCTCTCCGGTCGCCGCGGAGGAGCACGGCAACCTCTCCGGTCGCGCCGCCACCATGGTTGGGCAGGGCGAGCAGCATAGGACCGCCGGTGACGGGAGCTCCACCCCGTAGCCGGCGCGTCAAACCTCTCGTCGCACCCGAAACTATAGCCCCTCTCTTCCACATGGCGACCGCAGCACCGGATCTCCTCCAAGACCTCGAGCTCGAGGTCGAGCTCGACTATGGTGGTGAGTACGAATCCCGCCTCCCCTTGTCTTCTTCTACTGCTTTTCTTCATCTCCACATCTGGTGAGTGAGTGCGCTTGTGACTTAGTAGGTTGGTTGTGTGAATTGAAGGGGGCCATGGAGAAGCTGTTGCGGGGGAGAAGAGACCCAACTGCGGCGACCTCTCTCTGATCTGATCTTCCGCACCCAACCACAACAGCAGCGCGACGCATCAGGTCGATCCCGTCCACGACGACGTACGAGACACCTGCCGCATCTCCGGCCCCCTTCCCCACGGGCCAAGGTACGCCCTCCTCCTGCCAAGTCCAAAGCTTGCAGCACTCTCCTCTCGTCTGTTATGCGGCTGCTTCCTTGGGCAGATCCGACCTGTTCTTCATGATTCCAAAATAAGAAACTTGCTACTTTAAACTGCACAAAGGACAGATATCTAACAGAGTTCTACTGTCTTTTTATACCCATAAAAAAAATAAAAGATTTGCCCAAGCAAAGCTGCACATAAGCAACAGAAGGTTTGCACACATAGAAGGAAAACATGCAGCAGCAGAGGAATCGTTCATTTTTTGGTCATGTCATGTGTGTGTTTACACCATTCCAATCCATATACTCCCTTTGTCTGGAATTACTCGTCGCAGAAATGGACGTATCTAGATTTATATACATCCATTTCCGCAACAAGTAATTCTGGACGGAGGGAGTAGCAAGTTGTCCAAGATGGACGTGGTATGGCCCCAAGTCAAATCTCAAGCAATATATTTTAGTGGACTCGCACATAGGCAAACTGATGGCATTTTCTTATAAGAAAAAGTATCTACATATAGACAAGCTAATGACGTTTACTGACAAAACAAATAGTGGTGCTTTCCTGTGGTCAGGTGCAGAACACCATGCTCTCCAAATTTCAGTAATTTGTATGTGCATGCTGCATGTGTTCCTTCCTGGTTCATAGGTTCCGTTTAGCTGCAATCTTTGTACTGTGTGCGCGTTAACTGAATGCCAGCTCACAATATTGATTTCTTGTAATTCTCACCTCCAAGACTTCACACGTTGTGACCATACAACACCGTCGTTCTTGATGCACCGATTTTAGCAAATAAATCTAGGACCGGTTTTTCAATAAAATATTTATTGAAAAATCGACCATTCTATCAGACCAGCATAGGAAAATCCTTTTTACTGGTAGACAAATCCTTGATACAGAAATCCAGAAATACTAAATATTATACAGGGTTGAGCTGAGACTGCTCAACAATTTATTACAAGCATGCCGATATTATACATAAAGGCGGATATGGCACAATAAGTATGGTGGCATAACTACTGACTCGTAATAAAAGTGGTGATGGTTATGTCACAGTGAAGTGGGTGACATAACTCCTAAATCTTACAGCTCATCAAGTGCCGGAGTGAGGCTCGATGATTTTTATTAGGGTAGCGGAAGCGTATATAATACAAGTGACCAACTCCAGGATCGCATGGGACTGACTGGGACTCCTCTAGGCGTCGGACTCGCTATCGTACTCTTCATCCATAAGACCGCCTTCGTCAACATCTGGCCAAATCAACAAGCCAGGTGAGTACTTTGAATGTACTCGCAAGACAGTTTGGACATAAGATATAACAAATGTAAACAAGATGCACATGAGTAAACTAGTAATGCGCACTCGGATAATAAATTTTGCACTGCGTGTTGAATAAAAAGGAAGTCAGGCGGTAGTCCTCCCGAAATCCTAATAAAATAACTGAAGACCGATCGGGTGTCTGAAGCGATGCCTCGAAAGGTAAAAATAAATTAACATGCCGCAGTCGGGCGTCAGGGCGACACCACATAAATTGCTTATATTGAAATGTAAATGACAGTACGTGCCACAGTCAGACGTCTAAGCGACATCTCGAAAAGGGCTTATAATAAAAGTAAATAACATGGATGCCACAGTCGGATGTCTGAGCGACATCACATAAAGGGCTTATATCAAAAGTAAATAACGAGAATGCCACAGTCGAACGTCTGAGCGACATCACGTAAAGGGCTTATATCAAAAGTAAATAACAAGAATGCCACAGTCGGACGTCTGAGCGACATCACATAAAGGGCTTATATTTCACTATTTGAATTCAAATAGCTCACGAATTTAAATCATCCCAAGGAAATACTTAGTACATAATAATAAACTGGTTAGTCCATTCACAGGAATAACATTCAGCCGGGTTTACCACTCATGTTTATTCACCGGAGATTGTCATTGAGACTGACACTAAGACTGATGCTGAGACGGACGTTGAGAATGACACTGATACTTACATTGATATGTTGATCACAGTCATTGACCATGGACACAGTTACTCGAATGGTTTGACTCTGCAGAGTTTGTACTCTTTACCCACAACCAACGGATTTCCGTAGACACAAAGGACTAGTTCCGTTTACGGTATTTTAGAAGAAACACATCTAACCAGTACACACCCATTCCACATTCCGCTGCCAGGAATCACCCTAGGCAACGTTCAAGAAAAACTCTAAGACGGGGAGGCTACAATCTCGAATAGCATGGGATCAAATTTATATCGCGCGCTCTAAGGGGTGCCCCCCTCTCGGTCCCAACCGGAAACACCCATGCCCTTGACCGGATGACGGGCTTTAATCCAGGGCCATGGAACCCTCATCACGGCCCCTCTATTTGGTGTGTACAAGGAAAGATGTTTGCAACTGACTAGACCGCATTCTTTGCAGAAGACATGTGGTGGCACAAAAAAGGGGACGAACGGGAACATGACTTGATCCACGTTAATACCGGAGTTAAATGGTTAACATAAGACTGGCATGCTTCAACAACACCAACTTGCCCACCACATGATCAGGTTATCTCACCATCATATGAACACATCAAATTTCGAAACTCACTTGTAGCTTGCCTTTCATGCAATACAACATTCACTAATGCTTATATAAACATGCCATCAGAAAACTACTCAAGCAAACATGCTTGCCTGGTTCGGAGTAGTCAGAGTCTAGCTCGGTGAAGTTTGCAGCTCCGTCACCTCCTTCGGTATCTACATTATAAAAAAAATCAGATACTAACGTAAATACCGTGCGTGCATAAAAAATGTTCCAAATATTTTTCAAATAAATATGATAAAAAGCTAGATAGAAAAATAAAGATGACAGAAAAAAGAATCAGCTCAAAATCATCTTTTGTTTAAAAGTTATAAAGGTTTTAGTCCAGGGACTAATCTGTGATGAAACAAAAACTTTTCAGGGGCTAGTTAAAAAAACAGAAAATGTTTCCGTTAGAAAACGTATTTTGCCCGAAGGCGCTTTCAGAAAACGTTTCGAATAAAAGAGAAAAGGCTGACGAGGGGGTCCCACCCGTCAGGTTTAAATATCAGAACAGAGTCCCGCCGGCGCCCGAGGCTCGCGGTGGTCGCCGGCGGCGATCCACGGCGAGGCAGGTGGAGTGGATGGTACCTACGGACTCACGGAGCTCTCCCGCGTCTGTGGGTGGTGGAGTTGGTCGTCGGCGAGCACCACGTCGACGGTGGCCTCCTCTTCGACGGATGGTGGTTTGGTCGAGGATGGATCTCACCGAGGAGGGCTGCAGATGCCAAATTGAAGCGCGGGTTAGAGGAGTGGGAGTACTAGGAGGCTACTGACGCGGTTTGGGGGGCGGGTGTGCTCTCACTAGAGAGAACCTTGCCGGAGCCCGAAGCGGATCGGGGCAGCCGGAGTCGGGGAAGAAGGCCTCCTCGAGGTCCTTCTGGTGGCTGGTCGTGGTCCTGGTGAAGTGGAGGAGTGGTGCTGGGTCGAAGGCGAGCTCGGGACCTCCATTTATAGCCGGCCCGAGGCGGTTGCCGAGAACGGGATTACTCCGGCGAGTGATTACGATGAGGCAGTGGTCGGGCTGGAGGTTTAGGTGATTGGGCGTCTTCGGATTGGTCCACTGGCTTCATTCAATAGCTAATCTTGGTACAACTTGGGCGATACTCCAGGCCTTCGACGAAACGGCCTCACGAGCACGTCGGCGGCAGAGAGCGCGCTCTGCGCCTCTCAAGCCACGGCGATGGTTCTGCAGCACGCACGGGGAAGGGGACGGCCACGCGGCGGCTCCTGGTGGTGTTGGCGGTGTTGGACGGCGCCATACCACGCTGAGCCTCTCTGGTGGCCGCAGTGAACGTTGCTGCCGTCGCTCACGTGGGCAATGTACTCCTGCTAGCTCACCGCCGACGCTCGCATTCGTTCAGATGACCGTGCAACGCGATGGATAAGAAGGGGGAGCAGTGAGCAAGGTGCCAACGCGTGCACTGTCGAGATTGACGCCGGGGTTCTGAAGAAGACGACACTGGCACTGAAAACTGAACACTGAACTTTTTCGAATTTGACAGAAAAAGTGCACATCTGCTGCTCGACGAAATGATTTAGGCACGTGGAAAATTTTCCTTGAGCTGATCCTTGGTGAGGTGATCTCTTGATGCATCTGGAGACTGCCTGAATTATCTTAGATTTTTAGGAAAAGAAAAAGAATGAATTTCATCAAAAATGATAAATCTGGTCCAAATTTGCAGCAAGCAAATTTTGAAAAATTTAAACCGTAAGCCAGCAGATCTTGATGAATCTTGGTTGAGGGTGCTAAGGACTAGCTAGAGGAGTTTATTTGGAGTCAAAACTCAAAAGAAATTTGGCAGTTCCTTTGTAAATCTCTAAGGTTCAAATTAAATGACAGAAAGGATTTTGAGTTAAAATAAATAGAAATAAAATCTAGGGGAAGTTGAAACTTGCTGGAATTGGATGCTTGGGTTGACCCAAAGTGGGGTTGGTTTGGAAGAAAGTTTTCACATAGGTCATGGTAAAAGAGAAATCTTTTGAATGGGGAAGAATAAATTCATAATTTATAGGAATACTTTTTTAATAAAAAGGAATTGTATAAACCCTTCAAAATTATTTGTGTTGAGCCAACGCAAGATGAAAAACCTCAAAACCAAAAATCAAGGTTGGGAAGAACCCATAAAAAAATTGTCATAGAATTTTTTTTTTGAGAAGGAGAGTCTTTTTTTAAAACATTAAATAACCTCCTTCCAATTAATTAGAGAATTTGATCAAAACCAAATCAAATTTTTTGAAGTGTTACAACACCTACCCCTTAGGAAAAATCTCGTCCCCGAGATTTTAGCTGATCCTCAAATAGGTGTGGGTACTCTGTCCGAAGAAAATCCTCTCCTTCCCATGTTAATTCATCTTTGTTGTGATTAGTTCACTGAACCTTAAAAAACTTAATTGTTTTCTGACGGGTCCTTTTTTCGGACTTCTCCAATATTTTTATTGGTCGTTCCGTGTAGGTGAGGTCTGGTTGTATGTCAATGTTCTCATGAGATACATGCTTCTTTGGGTTGCTTACACATTTCCTCAACTGTGAGATGTAAAACATGTCGTGTACGTCTGACAATACTTTGGGGAGGTCTAGCTGGTAGGCTACTGTGCCTCTTCGCGCAGTCACACAAAAGGGTCCAATAAACCGTGGAGCTAGCTTTCTTTTAACTTTGAATCATTGCAGGCTCCTCATAGAAGATACTCGTAGATACACATATTCACCAGGTTCAAATCTGATTTCATGATGCTTTTGATCGTAATAACTCTTTTGTCGGCTCTGGGCTGTCTTGAGTCGATCCCTGATTAGTCTAACTTTCTCCCCAGCTTGCTTGAGTATGTCGGGGCCGAAGATACGACTGTCTCCTGTTTCTGACCAATTTAATGGGGTACGACATCTTCGCCCGTACAAGGCTTCAAAAGGTGCCATTTGTAGATTGGCTTGGTAACTGTTGTTGTATGCGAACTCGGTATATGACAGGCTTTCTTTCCAACTGGTTTCATAGGTGAGAACACATGCTCTTAGCATGTCCTCTAGAATTTGGTTCACATGTTCAGTTTGTCCTCCAGTCTGGGGGTGGTATACTGTACTGAATACTAGTTGAGTTTCCAGAGCTTGTTGTAAATGATCCCAAAATCTTGAGACGAATTGAGCGTCTCTGTCGGATATTATAGTCTTTGGAATCCCATGCAGACAAACTATAAGGGAAAGATAAAGTTTGGCAAGCTTCTGAGTGGTGTCGGTCGTTTTTACTGGGATGAAATGTGCCACCTTAGTTAATCTACCTGTGATGACCCATATGGCATCATTTTCGTGTTGTGACCGAGGTAGTCCGACGATAAAATCCATTGCAATTTCGTCCCATTTTCACTCAGGTATCATGTTTGGCTGTAATAGTTCTGCTGGTTTTTGGTACTCGGCTTAATGCACTGACATGAATCACAACATGCAACGAAGGTGGCTATATCCCTCTTCATACCATGCCACTAATTATTTTTTTTGAATGTCCTTGTGCAGTTTGGTTCCTCTAGGATGGATTGAATATGGAGCGGTGTGGCCTTCGGCTAGAATTTGCTGTTTGAGGTTCTCTATATTTGGTACGCAAAGTCTGTCTCCGTATCATAATATTCCTTTATTGCCTATGACGAATTCTGAGGCTTTGCCCAGACTCACTTTTCTTTTTATGCCTTTGATGCTGGGGTGTCCATGCTGAGCCTTCTTAATCTATTCTATTAGGGTGGACTGTATTTCCAAATTTGACACATTGCCTTCAGTGACCATCACCAAGTTAAGTTTGGCGAACTCCTACTGAAATTTAGGTCTCAAGTTCTGTAGACTGTCGTTGCCCGAGCTGGGGTTTCGACTAAGAGCATTTGCCACTACAATCGCCTTTTCTAGATGGTAGTGAATACCAACATCGTAATCTTTCACTAATTTCAACCAGCGCCGTTGTCGTAAATTGAGTTCGGATTGTGTGCAAATATATTTGAGGCATTTATGGTCCGTATATATTTCACAACGATTTCCAAGCAAAAAGTGCCTTCACTCTTTGAGTGTATGAATGACTGCTGCCAATTCCAAGTCATGAGTAGGATAATTTTCTTCATACTTTCGTAGCTGCTGGAAGCGTATGCGACTACTTTGCCTTCTTTCATTAATACGCATCCGAGGCCCTTTCGGGATGCGTCACAATATACTTCAAAACTTTTGTGTATGTCTGGTACAATTAATACTGGTGCTGTTGTTAATTTCCTTTTGAGTTCTTGGAAACTTTTCTCACACGCTTCAGTTCATACAAATTTCTTATCCTTCTTGAGTAACTGTGTCATTGGTTTTGCTATGGTGGAGAACTCCTCAATAAACCTTCGGTAATATCCAGCCATTCCTAGAAAACTTCATACATTTGTTACGTTAGCTGGTGGTTTCCAGCCAAGTACGACCTTGATTTTTTCTGGGTCCACGGCAACACCTTTTTGGGTCAATACGTGGCCTAGAAAACCAACCTATCTTAACCAAAATTCACATTTGCTGAATTTGGGATATAAATGATGTTTTCTTAATTCTCCCAGTACAATTCTGAGATGTTCAGCATGTTCTTCTAGTGTCTTAGAGTATACCAGAATATCATCGATGAACACCACAACAAATTTGTCCATAAATTTCATAAACACTTTTAAATGAGGTGGACAAAATATGCGGGGGCGTTTGTCAGTCCAAATGGCATTACTGTAAATTCATATAATCCGTATCTGGAGGTGAATGTTGTCTTAGGGATGTCTTCTGTCCGTACCTTTAATTGATGATACCCCGACCTTAAATCAATTTTTCAAAAAACCTTGGCTTGTGCGAGCTGGTCAAATAAATTATTTATCCGTGGCATCGGATATTTGTTTTTGATGGTGACCATGTTGAATGCTCGATAGTCTATACATAATCTCAGTGTCCCATCCTTTTTCTTGGCAAATAATACTGGTGAGCCCCAAGGTGAGGAGCTGGCCCGTATAAATCCTTTGTTCAATAATTTTTTTATTTGCTTTTTTAATTCTATCAACTAGGAGGGTGCCATTCTATAGGGTTTCTTGTAAATGGGGGTGGTTCGAGGTGCTAGTTCAATGCTGAATTCTATTTTCCGGTCTGGTGGCATATGCCTGGTACTTCTTCGGGAAACACGTCAGGAAACTCACACACCACTGGAACTTTTCTTAACTCTGAAATGTCCACCTTGTTCAACCTTGGTTGTCGTGATATTGGTCTTTCTTGGGCTGCAACTTTTATCGTCTTCCCGTGTTGATGAGTAAGAATTACAGTTCGATTGAAGCAGTCGATAAATCCCTTGTTGGTGGTTAACCACTTCATCCCTAGGATAACGTCCAGTCCCTTATTTTCCAATACAATGGGGTTTGCCTGAAACTTTAGTCCCTCCATCTCAATAACCACACCTTGGCAGTAACTCTGAGTGATTTGCTTAATCCCAGGGGACTTGATGGTCATGGATTTTTTCAAGGGAAGCATCGAAAAAACATTTTGTAAAGCAAATTTCTTTCAAATGAACGAGTGAGAAGCTCCAGAATGAAACAAAACCGTGGCAGGTATTGTGTTGACATGGAACGTACCGAGTACGATATCCGGGGCATTCGGTGCTTCCTCCTTGGTCACATGGTTCAAGTAACCCTTTTTGTGATTGTTATTGGGGTTGAAGTTGTTACGCTTGGGTGAAGGATTATTTCCACTGTTGTTCGGTTTGGGGGCCGAGTTCCTTGGCTTTGGGCACTGTTTGGCATAGTTTCCTTTCTCTCCACAAGCGTAGCAAGTAACACCTGGGTGATATGTAAAATCCTTGTCCCTTGCATGAATTTTTTTGTTTGGGCGGGGAACAATGGTTGTGGATTTGTTCGTTCCAATTTTTTGAAAATCAGTCTTGTTCCGGTTGTTGCGAGCATTAGTAGTCTTGTCCCTTTTGCGCTTGCGAATATCCTCCAAGCTGCGGCGCTCATTTTCCAACGTAATAGCCTTATCCACAAGTGTTTTGAAATCCGGAAAGGTGTGAACGACCAACTGGCATTTAAGTGCTGGTGCCAGACCGTCCAGAAAATTTTCCATCTTTTTATTTTCAGTCATATGCTCTTCGTTGGCATAACGAGATAATTGAGTAAACTGACTATTATACTCAGTCACTGTCATACTTCTCTGCTTGAGGTCATCAAACCCTCTTTTCTTGATCTTCATAATGCTTCCGGGAATGTGCGCCCCACGAAAACCTTCTTTAAATTCTTTCCAGGTGATGTTATTTTCATTGGGGTGCATGTATAGGAAATTTTTCCATCATGATGCAGCTGCTCCCGTGAGGTAGTCAGGTGCATAAAGTACTTTCTCATGGTCCGAACATTGTGCAATAATTAACTTCCTTTCAATGTCTCAAAGCCAATCATCGGTCTCAAGTGGTCTATAAGTGTGAGAGAATGTTGGGGGACGTGTCTTTTGTAGTTCAGACAATTTGGAATGCTGATGATATGGTTCACGATGATTTCCCATAATGATAACATGGTTCATCATTTCTTGATGCTGTTGTTGGCTTTGCTCATAAAGGCGGCATACTTGAGAAAATGCTGCTTCACTGCCTTGCTGACTTGACTGCCCCTGTGTGAAATTATTGCTTGTCTGGGTACTATAATTTTTTTCCGGCGGACTTGGCATGGAACGAGTCCAGGGACGAGGCATTTTCCACTGTGGGGTATTTTTGTAGAACTCATGAGAAAAAACTGAGTGGCAAAAATAAATAATTTTGCAAAGGCGGAATTTTTAAAGACTCCAAGATTTTTCAAGAAAATACTTGATTGCGCATAGAGAAGGACCGCTTAGTACACATCTTACACACAAGCTGTAATTATACAATACATCACTCAGGATGTGCGTACACATTCCTGACATGTTATTTAGGCTAGTGCACTTCTTCGAATTCCTACATGATGCGCACAGAAACTACTTCTCACCGAACCTATATACATATAAACATATCATACAAGCTGGTACATCGCACGGCTGCTAGGCGCACTCAGTCGGAGATGGTGAGAACTTCCCTTGGCCTGCCAAGGGTAAGACCCAGTGATGCTGGAGACTCAACCTCCTCCTTACTAATAGGCTCCGGGCGCGAAGTACTGTGTTGAGGAGCTGGTGCGGACGCGGTAGGTGGTGCAGCCCTGACTTGAGTTGGAGCAATGACTTGGTCAAACTCTTCAGTGGTAGGCAGGCGGCGAGCGTTGGCAAAGATGGCAGGTGCATAGGATGCTGAGGACGAGACGTAAGTCAGTGGTGGTGCTGTATGGAGGAGCTCCCTCCTGTTGGCGGAACAACCCTGAACTAAGTCCATACGAGCCGCCACAAAGTCGTCCACGAGGTTATCAAAGGCTGCCTCAAGAGCCTTGAGATACTCAACCAACATTTCAATAGCCTCATCTCTCTTCCCCCTAGTGCAAGCGAACGCATAGTGACATGTGTATGGCACGTGGCAAGGAAGGTAGCGGTAGCAATGAGCCTTCATCGAAGGGACAGCATCCCTGAGACGAGCTATCGTCTCACGGGCAGCCATATGCATGGCATGCCTCTCCGTAGGCATGGCCCTTCCCACAAATTGGAAGCGGCGTGAGTCAGAACGTCCTCCCTTGAATTGCACGGCGGCCTGGTGCATGGACACGTTGTCGCTGATCTTGTGCTGGTAGAGTGTGAACTCCGGACGAGCCGATGGCCCGATCGCGGCTTTGGTGATGGAGATGAGAAGCTTGATAAACCCTTCAGGTACATTGACGAACACCCGTGACTCACAGTCACTGCCAGCCATCTGCAAAGGTAGAGAAATATCCCGAATAGTCAAATCATAAATTTATGACGACTAACAGAAAATTGTTACATTTGCAAAAAGTTAAAATAGCACTTTCGTGGGGCGCTGGAGTAGTTTGGAGGGAGACCTTCAGACAAAGACTTGATATCAGCCACCACCACTCCAATTGAAGAACGGTCCCTCATAAGCGAGTTGATCCTTTGCACAAGTCAGAGACAGTCAGAGGCGAAATAACATCTGAAACTTGTTCATCATGCGCCAAAAGAACAACACGTCGAAGAGCCATGGCCTCAGCCATTTCAGGTTCCAAGCTACCCGCAATAGGCTCGCTACAGGCCACCACGAATTGACCTCCATCAACCTTGCCGACGATCCCAATGCCGGACTTATCCAGGGTCGAGAAAGTTGCAATGTCTGAGTAGAACATAATGGTACCTGACAGCGGCGGAGACCAGTTGGAGCTAGACGCATTGGTTTCACGCCTGTGTTCAGATACTGGAAGGAAAAGATGCTGCAGGATAAGGGCGACATAAGCCTTGATCTTCTCAGCAGTACGTCGTGGATGGAGAGCCTCCGGATTGTTTTTCGTAAAGTTTCGAGCCTTCCAAATATGCCAGAGGGTCACAACCAGGACAATACGCACCTGATCAGACGACCTTGCCAAGAAGTCAAAAATCCATTGCCTTGGAGACAGAAAAGTGCCACGGTGCAGCTGAAATTATATTCCTCTTTGACAATATCCCACACGTCCCTGGCATGTGGGCAAAACAGCAGAGCATGCTCAACAGATTCAGACCAAGCACAAAAGCAGCAGTGTTCAGAGTTGGGTACCTGGCGGCGTTTTAGTTGTTCCCCAGATGGTAAACAATCCCGCGCAAAGCGCCATAAGACGACTTTCATCTTGCCCGGTGCTTTGATAGACCATACCAGTCTCCAATCCTTTTCCTGGGAAGAAAAATTGGAACTCAAACCCATTCCTTTATTACTATGAGACTCCAGGAAGAGTGCAAACCGAGCCAAATTGTAGGCTGATCGCACCGTGTATTCTTTGAATCTTGTGAATGGCCATCGAACAAAATCCTCACCATGCTTGTAGATAGGGATTCGAAGAATCTCGCATGCGACTTCGTTCCGAAAGAAGGCACACATGTTGCTTCATTCCAGGACCTGCTTTCCTCATCCATAAGGCACTTAACTTTAGCATTAGCAGGAATAGGAGAGAGCGGCTAAAGAACACAAGGCAGAGATGATGGGATCCAGTGGTAAGAAATAATGTGAACCTGGCAGCCGTCCCCAATTCCCCATTGAACTCCCTTCTTGAGCAGGTCACGGCCAACAAGAATGCTTAACCTAACCCCGACTGACTGTAGGAAGCCACTAGGTGTGATCGCTAATCGGTTATTAGCGTAATAAGTGCTATTTTAACATTTTGCAAATGTAACAATTTTCTGTTAGTCATCATAAATTTATGATTTGACTATTCGGAATATTTGTCTACCTTTGCAGATGGCTGGCAGCAACTGTGAGTCACAGGTGTTCGCCAATATACCTGAGGGGTTTATCAAGCTTCTCGTCTCCATCACCAAGGTCGCGATCGGGCCATCGACTCGTCCGGAGTTCACACTCTACCAGCACAAGATCAGTGACAGCGTGTCCATGCACCAGGCCGCGGTGCAATTCAACGGAGGACGTTCTGAGTCACGCCACTTCCGATCTGTGGGAAGGGCCATGCCTACGGAGAGGCATGCCATGCAGATGGCTGCCCGTGAGGCGATAGCTCGTCTCCGAGATGCCCTTCCTTCGATGAAGGCTCGTCGCTACCGCTACCTCCCATGCCACGTGCTATACACATGTCACTATGCGTTCGCCTGCGCTAGGGGGGAGAGAGATGAGGCTATTGAGATGTTGGTGGAGTATCTCAAAGCTCTTGAGGCAGCCTTTGATAACCTCGTGGATGACTTTGTGGCTGCTCGTATGGACTTAGTTCAGGGCTGTTCCGCCAACAGAAGGGAGCTCCTCCATACAGCACCACCACTGACTTACGTCTCGTCCTCAGCATCCTATACACCTGCCATCTTCGCCACCGCTCGCCGCCTGCCTACCACTGAGGAGTTTGACCAAGTCATTGCTCCTACTCCAGTCAGGGCTGCATCACCTACCCCACCCGCACCAGCTCCTCAACCAAGTACTTCGCGCCTAGAGCCTATTAGTGAGGAGGAGGTTGAGTCTCCAGCATCACTGGGTCTTATCCTTGGTAGGCCGAGGAAAGTTCTTACCATCTCCGACTAAGTGCGCCTAGCAGCCGTGCGATGTACTAGCTTGTATGATATGTTTATATGTATATAGGTTTGGTGAGAAGTAGTTTGTGTGCGCATCATGTAGGAACTCGGAGAAGTACACTAGCATAAATAACATGTCAGAAATGTGTACGCACATCCTGAATGACGTATTGTATAATTACGGCTTGCGTGTAAGATATGTACTGAGCGGTCCTTCTCCATGCGCAATCAAGTATTTTTTTGAAAAATCTTGTAGTCTTTCAAAATTCCGCCGTTGCAAAATTATTTATTTTTACCACTCAGTTTTTTCTCATGAGTTCTGCAAAAATACCCCAGAATGGAAAATGCCTCGTCCCTGGACTCGTTCCATGCCAAGTCCTCCAGAAGAAAATTATGGTACCCAGACAAGCAACAATTTCACATAGGGGCAGTCAAGTCAGCAAGGCAGTGAAGCAACATTTTCTCAAGTATGCCGCCTTTATGAGCAAAGCCAGTAGCAGCATCAAGAAATGATGAATCATGTTATCAATATGGGAAATCACTGTGAACCATATCAGCAACATTCCAAATTGTCTGAACTACAAAAGACGCGTCCCCCAACGTTCTCTCACATTGATAGACCTCTTGAGGCTGATGATTGGCTTCGAGACATTGAAAGGAAGTTAATTATTGCACAATATTCGAACCGTGAGAAAGTACTTTACGCACCTCATTACCTCACGGGAGCAGGTGCATCATGGTGGAAAAATTTTCTACACATGCACCCCAATGAAAATAACATCACCTGGGAAGAATTTAAATAAGGTTTTCGTGGGGCGCACATTCCCGGAAGCATTATGAAGATCAAGAAAAGGGAGTTTGATGACTTCAAGCAGAGAAGTATGACAGTGACTGAGTACAATAGTCAGTTTACTCAATTATCTCGTTATGCCAACGAAGAGCATATGACTGAATATAAAAAGATGAAAAATTTTCTGGATGGTCTGGCACCAGCACTTAAATGCCAGTTGGTCGTTCACACCTTTTCGGATTTCAAAACACTTGTGGATAAGGCTATTACATTGGAAAATGAGCGCCGCAGCTTGGAGGATTTTCGCAAGCGCAAAAGGGACAAGACTACTAATGCCCGCAACAACCGGAACAAGACTGATTTTCAGAAAATTGGAGCGAACAAATCCACAACCATTGTTCCACGCCCAAACAAAAAATTTCATGCAAGGGACAAGGATTTTACATATCACCCAGGTGTTACTTGCTACGCTTGTGGAGAGGAAGGACACTATGCCAAACAGTGCCCAAAGCCAAGGAACTCGGCCCCCAAGCCGAACAACAGTGGAAATAATCCAACACCCAAGCGTAACAACTTCAACCCCAATAACAATCACAAGAAGGGTCACTTGAACCATGTGACCAAGGAGGAAGCACAGAATGCCCCGGATATCGTACTCGGTACGTTCCCTGTCAACACAATACCTGCCACGGTTTTGTTTGATTCTGGAGCTTCTCACTTGTTCATTTCAAAGAAATTTGCTTTGCAAAATGATTTTTCGATGCTTCCCTTGGAAAAATCCATGACCATCAAGTCCCCCGGGATTAAGCTAATCACTCAGAGTTACTGCCAATGTGTGGTTATTGAGATGGAGGGACTAAAGTTTCAGGCAAACCCCATTGTATTGGAAAATAAGGGACTGGACGTTATCCTAGGGATGGACTGGTTAATCACCAACAAGGGATTTATCGACTGCTTAAATCGGACTGTAATTCTTACTCATCAACACGGGAAGACGATAAAAGTTGCAGCCCAAGAAAGACCAATATCACGGCAACCAAGGTTGAACAAGGTGGACATTTCAGAGTTAAGAAAAGTTCTAGTGGTGTGTGAGTTTCCTGACGTGTTTCCCGAAGAAGTACCAGGCATATGCCACCAGACCGGGAAATAGAATTCAGCATTGAACTAGCACCTCGAACCACCCCCATTTACAAGAAACCCTATAGAATGGCACCCTCCTAGTTGATAGAATTAAAGAAGCAAATAAAAAAATTATTGAACAAAGGATTTATACGGGCCAGCTCCTCACCTTGGGGCTCACCAGTATTATTTGCCAAGAAAAATGATGGGACACTGAGATTATGTATAGACTATTGAGCATTCAACATGGTCACCATCAAAAACAAATATCCGATGCCACGGATAAATGATTTATTTGACCAGCTCACACAAGCCAAGGTTTTTTGAAAAATTGATTTAAGGTCGGGGTATCATCAATTAAAGGTACGGACAGAAGACATCCCTAAGACAACATTCACCTCCAGATACGGATTATATGAATTTACAGTAATGCCATTTGGACTGACAAACGCCCCCGCATATTTTGTCCACCCGATGAACAAAGTGTTTATGAAATTTATGGACAAATTTGTTGTGGTGTTAATTGATGATATTCTAGTATACTCTAAGACACCTCCGCCATTAGAGCCTCGTTTCGAGCTCCTGCAAACAGAAATGGAGGAGAAGGGATGAGAAGGAGAAGCGAGGCCAGATATGAGGAAGAAGAAAGGAGCACCTCGGTCATTTTATAGCTCGAGATCGGTGTACGGTGGGCGAAGTCCACCAGCGTCGCTCGTCGCTCGATCACCGGTGTTTGGAGGCGAATCCGCGAGCAGTGCCGACAGTGCACTGGCCCGCGAGGTGAGTGCACGCTGCACCGGCAGCTAGCACGCCGCGCACTACCGTAGTACGGCCTAGATGCCCTACGCGCTAGACGTCGCCGGTGGAGAAAGCGCGGGAAAGCGCGCGAGAGAGAGGAACAAGAGAGAGCCAGAGGTAGAAGAAGAGACTGACAGTGGACCCCAGGCCCACCTGTCAGGCAAAGAGAGCACTGTGCTCTCGGGTACGACCAGCGTATTTTTTTAGAAATTTATTGTAAATTTACTGTAACCAAAAGTAGAAATTTCTTGTTTTCCCCCAACCATAGATTTTTCCACGCAGCGCCAGTATTCCACACTGTAGTTTTACATCACTTAATTGCCCATTCACTATAGCCACATTTTATTGCTTGGGTAAGATGGTTATTTTTGTGATATTACTTTGTGATAGTAGGAGTAATTCTTTTCAAAGCAGCCCTTAGCAAATCTCGGGGACGAGATTTTTCTTAAGGGGGGTAGTGTTGTAACACCCCAAAATTTTTGACACTGATTTATTAATTAAAATTTTGTCAGGAAATTAAATTTTTGTTTTCTGATTTTATCTTTTAATTTCATATCACTCTGTCCCTCTGAATTTTTGAGTTTTTCCTTCTAGGTGGAAACCTTTCAAAAATATGGATGGACTTGTATATCTTCCCAAGACCATTTCTTTTATCAGTAGAATTATTTCTACAATTATTTTTCCTGAGCTTTATTTCTTTAAAATGACTTTTCATAAGTTTTAGGGTCCCTTTTGCACTACAACCCTTTTAAATACACCTTTAAAAATTCCACCAAAATTTGGAGATGTCATGTGATGTTCCCACATCACCTTTATGCAAAAATATCTTTTTTCATTTGGAGATTTTGAGCCCTATCTCAAGTTTTCAAATCTGGATCGGTTTGTGGTTTGCACTGCAACCTATTTAAATATTTCTTTACAAATTACATATAAATTTGGAGATGTCAGTAGATGCATATAATTCATTTTTATGCAAAAACCCTTTGAGGTTCTTTGAAAAAATTTAGCAAATCATCCTCATCTTCATTCTGGTCCAGTTTAGTATTTTGTACTGCAACCATGTTTTATCTTCCCCTATTGCCCTTGATGTTTCTCCTGCTTATAGACTAGCCTACCAAACCCTTAAGTCCAGGAGATTGGAGCCACTGGAATATTTTTGGTCCATGCAATAATGCCCTTTATTTTCTGTCCAGATTTGGTTTTCTCAAAAACTTGCACTAGGGAGTTTTTGTTTTTGTCAAACCAACCTTGCCACCCTCTTTATCATCTAAAGAGACTCTGATCTGGGGATTTTTGGCCACCCAAAGAAATGCCTAGATGCCCATGGCATTCTGTCGAGCACCTTGTGTGCATGACCAGTTTTGGCATAGTTTTTAGTTTACATTATGAGCTTGATCCTCTGACCCGACAACCATATCCACTAAGCCCCTAGCTACCTCTAACCTAGACCTGTTAATTACCAGCCTCACCCAAGACCTCTAGGCCACCCTGGCTTTCTGTCGAACATGTAGCGTGCGTGCTCTGGGCGCGCCCAGAGCGCAAGTTTTATACACGCGCGTGCAACCGAGCCGCCGCGTTCGCTTACCCCGCGCCCTGGCCTTTGCTCGCCCGCAGAGCCACGCCCGTCCTCATCTGCTCCACTACAAGAAATGTCAACTAGTGACCTTTTGTCAGTGACCCTGGAAGAATTGGTCATAGATCTATGACCATTTCAGACCAATTGGTCAAAAGCTGTTCGAGGGGCTCCAAACCCTAAACCATTGCGACCATTTTGGTCAGAAAGGTCGTAATTTCCTTACACGAAAAGGTCACAAAGCAAACAATGCTAGTCCGCTGCCTTATTTCTAGTTGTTAATGACCAATATAGATGGTCATAGCCTTGTAGATTGTGGTGGGTTGTGATGACTAGGCTCCATCTCATCAGTTTTGCCTATGTGTCATGTCCATGTGGTGGTTTTTGCCCTAGGTTGTGAAGCAACCTATATTTCTGTTATTCCCAAAATTCCCAAAAAAATCTCATAAATTCTTTGGGTCATATCTTCGTCAAATATGTAAAAATCTTCCTTGCCTATTTCAAAAATAATTGAAAAATATTCATTTTCCTATTCTGATCAGAGCAGCACTTTCTGAAGGAAGTACCACTTTGGCATGTCCAAATGGTATCCATTTTCTACAGTGCTTTCCTATGCCCAAATAACCATCCTCCACCAGATGCTAGCTCAATCCATTCATTATTTTGAGCCCAGCTTCAACATTCGTATTTATGTCCAGTGTGGTACTTTGTAAAGCAAGTACCACCTAGGCTCCTCCTTTTGAGGTGAAAATTTGTGAAGACGGTCTTCTTAGTAACTGATCATCCTCAGCCAAAACTCACGCCAATTACCCATGTGCATTTCTCGTACTTCAAATCAAACACTTGGCTGCTTATTCATGTTTGAGCATCGATCGGTCTCCTCGTGAGAATCTTATGTTGTGATTTTCTTCCTAGCACCTACCTGGGGAGTGCCCAACCCACTAGACATGCCTAGGCCGCCCAGAACACATGGCAACGCCATGGTCACGCGGTGACCACGCGGCGGGCATGCGAGCTTACGCGCTCTAGAGTTGGGGCCCTCGGCCACCGTCCAAACCTCGATGTTTCGCCATCAAACCATGTATTTCTGATTAAATAGATACTTATTTACCTAGAAATGATTTTTGGAAAAAATAAATAGCAAACTATGAGGTAGCTGCAGTTCAAATTTTACCCGCTTCCAACTGAATCGACGACAATTTGTCTTTTTCACCAGAGGTGGATCAAAATTTTTGACACCCAACCATTTTGTCAATTGTGCATTATATATGGCCTAGTATTTTATAAAATTGATTTGGTCCATTTTTGTAACAATTATTTGGTAGTTCCTTCACAAAAAAACCACCTTTTGGGCACTCGGAAAATGAAAAATGAATTTTCCGTGAAAAAAAATGAAAACATCCTTAGGCAACATTGTTTGGAATTCGAAGATGTACCCTTGTGCACAATATGAGATAATTTGAACAAACTATGCCATGAATGTGGCCATAAGATTGATCATTTGGCTTGAAAGCCATGAATCTTCACGCATGATAGCTCATTTCTGAGAACACTTTTTTAAAATAATTATCGTATTACAAGTTTGTTATTTTTTCTGGGAACTTGGCCACATATAATGACACAATGCGAAGGTTTCCCAATTTTTTATTTTTTTTATTTTTATGCCCGTTTCAAAATATGGTCAAAACGGCGGGCTTGACCGTTCCTACCTAGTGGTTGAATCTTGGAAATTTTTTGATGTTTCTCTGATTAAATAGATACTTATGTACCTAGAAATGATTTTTGGAAAAAATAAATAGCAAACTATGAGGCAGCTACAGTTCAAATTTGACCCGCCTCCAGCTGAACCGGCAGAAGTTTGTCCTTTTCACGAGAGGTGGATCAAAATTTTTGACACCCAACCATTTGGTCAATTGTGCATTAAACATGGCCTATTATTTTATAAAATTGATTTAATCCATTTTTACAACAATTTTTTGGTAGTTCCTTCACAAAAAACCACCTTTTGGGCACTCGAAAAATGAAAAATGAATTTTCCGTGCAAAAAAATGAAAATTTCCTTAGGCAACATTGTTTGGAATTCCAAGATGTACCCTTGTGCACAATATGAGATCATTTGAACAAACCATGCCATGAATGTGGCCATAAGATTGATCATTTGGCTTGAAAGCCATGAATCTTCATGCATGATAGCTCATTTCTGAGAACACTTTTTTAAAATAATTACCGTATTGCAAGTTTGTTATTTTTCCTGGGAACTTGGCCACATATAATGACACAATGCGAAGGTTTCCCAATTTTTTGATTTTTTTGAATTTTTTATGCCCGTTTCAAAATGCGGTCAAAACGGCGGGCTTGACCGTTCCTACCTAGTGGTTGAATCTTAGAATTTTTTTGATGTTTCTCTGATTAAATAGATACTTATGTACCTAGAAATGATTTTTGGAAAAAATAAATAGCAAACTATGAGGCAGCTGCAGTTCAAATTTGACCCGCCTCCAGCTGAACCGGCAGAAATTTGTCCTTTTCATGAGAGGTGGATCAAATTTTTTGACACCCAACCATTTGGTCAATTGTGCATTAAACATGGCCTAGTATTTTATAAAATTGATTTGATCCATTTTTACAACAATTATTTGGTAGTTCCTTCACAAAAAAACCACCTTTTGGGCACTCGGAAAATGAAAAATGAATTTTCCGTGCAAAAAAAATGAAAACTTCCTTAGAGAACATTGTTTGGAATTCCAAGATGTACCCTTGTGCACAATAAGAGATCCTTTGAACAAACTATGCCATAAATGTGGCCATAAGATTGATCATTTGGCTTGAAAGCCATGAATATTCACGCATGATAGCTCATTTCCGAGAACACTTTTTTAAAATAATTATCGTATTACAAGTTTGTTATTTTTCCTGGGAACTTGGCCACATATAATGACACAATGCGAAGGTTTCCCAATTTTTTGATTTTTTTTGAATTTTTTATGCCCGTTTCAAATTGCGGTCAAAACGGCGGGCTTGACCGTTCCTACCTAGTGGTTGAATCTTGGAAATTTTTTGATGTTTCTCTGATTAAATAGATACTTATGTACCTAGAAATGATTTTTTGAAAAATAAATAGCAAACTATGAGGCAGCTGCAGTTCAAATTTGACCCGCCTCCAGCTGAACCGGCAGAAATTTGTCCTTTTCACGAGAGGTGGATCAAAGCTTTTGACACCCAACCATTTGGTCAACTGTGCATTAAACATGGCCTAGTATTTTATAAAATTGATTTGATTCATTTTTACAACAATTATTTGGTAGTTCCTTCAAAAAAAATTCATTTCGGGCACTCCAAAAATGATTAGCTAAAAAGATAAAAAATGCATGCAAATTTGTGATCATCCATAAAATATGGTCTAAATTGAGTGATAAATCTAGTTGTGCCATTTTGGAAAATATTTTTGATAGCTGCTTCACAAAACCTCCTAGTTTTAGTACTTAAAAACTATTTTAAATCATAAAATTTTTGAACCAATCAGGGCTCTTCCCACGGATCACTCCCATGTAGCCGATCTGAACCGTCCAGATCCCACGGATCCAACGGCTCTCACTCACCTCTCAGGTCTCTCTCCCCCAACCCAAACCCTAGCAGCCCTCACTCCATCCAGATCTCTCTCCCCTCTCCCCGAGAACCCACCCGCCGCCGCCTATCTCCTCCCTCGCCGCCATTGCTGCCACCTCCTTC